>NC_079914.1:7282309-7582309 GCF_024868665.1 Triplophysa rosa
GGAGCTTGGCATACCATTTAGTAATTGCAGAGGCCAGTCTTATGACAATGGAGCCAACATGAGGGGCAAAAATAAAGGAGTGCAAGCTAGACTCCTTGAGAAAAATCCACGTGCACTTTATGTTCCTTGTGGAAGCCACACTCTTAATTTAGTTGTTGCAGATGCAGCTAAAGAGTCAATAGTTGCAATTAACTTCTTTGGAGTTGTACAGAAGCTGTTCACTCTCTTTGCAGCTGCACCGCAACGATGGGCCATTCTCAAAGATCATGCTGACATCACTTTAAAAAGCTGGAGTGACACCAGATGGGAAAGTCGGGTGAAAAGTATTGAGCCGTTGCAGCACCAGCCAGAGAAGGTGAGGGAGGCTCTTTTACAGGTCAGGGAGAACACTAAAGATCCTACAGTTAGGATTGAAGCCCAGTCACTCGCGGAAGAAATTGGTTCCTTCAGATTTCAAATCTGTCTTGTTGTCTGGTACAATATTCTGAGAAAAATTAATGTCACAAGCAAACTGCTTCAATCTGCTACCATGCAGCTGGATGTTGCTGTAGATCTCATCCATCAGACAAAAGCTTCTCTCGTGAGCTACAGAGCTACTGGCTTTAATGATGCAGTCAAGAAAGCAACTGAAAGGTGTGAGGAAATGAATGTTCAAGCATTGCTTAAGGAGAAGAGGCTAAGAACCATGAAGAGACACTTTAGTTATGAAGCAGCTGATGAGCCAGAGTCCAGTGCCCTAAAAAAAATGGAAGTTTCATTCTTCAATGTTGTGGTGGATTGTGCTATCCAAACACTGGAAGACCGTTTCAGCTCCATGGGTAAGGTGAGGGACAACTTTGGAGTGTTAAATAACTTTCAAAATCTTGATACCCAGACAATAAGGTATCAATGTGAGCAGCTTGGAAGAACACTGAGCACTGGAAATGAGTCTGATCTTGATTGGAAAGACCTTGTCATGGAATTAGAAAGCCTCCCAACTCTCCCTAAAGACAAAATGACAGCACTGGAACTACTTGCATTCCTGCATGATAAAGATATATGTGAGTTGTACCCAAATCTTTGGGTAGCTCTACGCATTTCATGTACTCTCCCAGTTACAGTGGCATCAGCGGAGCGAAGCTTCTCAAAACTTAAGCTAATAAAAACCTACCTCAGATCCTCAATGGCACAAGAACGTTTAAATGCACTTGCCATTATTAGCATCAATCATGAGGTTGGCAGCCAGCTATCCTATGATGATGTAATAAATGACTTTGCAAGCAAAAAAACAAGACGGGCAAGGATTTAGGGCTTGGCAGCAGTAGGAGATGCCTTGATGGCAAAATTCACTTTACTCGTTTACAGGTTAATTTGCACTATTGTGAGATGTTGTTTTGTAAAGGTACTTAATATTTTTTTGTTAATCTGTAATTGGAATGCTGGTGTCCTTAGAATTTTATTTTAAAGATTCATTTATTAATTCACAAATACAGTAAAAACTTACTGTAGTGCATGTTATTACTTTTGATGTTCTGCTTGTAAGCTCTTTCTTTTGAATAAACTGATTGCACACTTTAAGCTTTCTAAGTTATGTTGTATGTATTTGCAGATCAGAATTTACATTTATGCATTTGGTAGATGCTTTTATCCAAAGCTACTTACATTAATTGAATTGTACTATCCATTCTGTGTATGTGCAATCCCTGGGATCGAACCCATGATCTCAGCATTGCTAGAACCATGCTCTAACCACTGAGCTACAGGAAAGCTGTAAAGGGATTATATTGTGTTGTTAATTTGACATTGTCAGATTGTCAGTGTGATATCTGTGTAAAGTTAGTATGTTGTGTACATTAGATGATGGGGGGCCTCATTTTGAAATCAGTTTAGGGCCCCCAAAATGCTAGGGCCGGCCCTGCTGACACCAATTGACCACTAGAATAGAGAGCGACTACGCCACCCGGATACTCGCCAGGGACGAGAAGGTATTTACACTTTAGGCAACACAGGTTCATTTCAGTAAGTGGCAGGAGACGTGAGCATAGAAATATAAATATTTTTATTTTAAAAAAGTCAACACAATATTAAACCAACTGACACAAAAAGGAAAATAATAATAATAAACAAAGAAAATACAGCAGTAAGCAATCTGGGCCAACAGACACTTCTCAACTAACCACAAGGAACAGGAGCCGAGGCACGACCGCAGGGGCCAGGGGCACAACAGGCCACACCGCACCTCACACTGGTTACACCGGTGCACCACGCTCACGCGCACAACCACCACCAACACACCACACACTCGTGGGAAACACCGCCACCCCAAACTCCGCCCCGCCTTCGGCACTCAGCTCCTGTAACAAAAATGGATGGAAATATGTTTGGCACAAGTTTCAATAAGGCTGCAGGCACTCTGCAATCCCTGTACACTGCAATGCAGTATAAGCGTGGTGCCTCGCTGTGTGTTCCAGGCATATAGGCTGTCAAAAGTAGTCAACCAATCAGGGATAGGCTTCCACGTCGGGCCAATGAAAACGCGACCTCTTAACTACAGTAGGCCTAATTGTTAAAAATGCTTGATGAAAAGAGTTGTTTTTCGTGTTCTTTTCTACAAAAGTGTCATGTTAATGTGTAATTCTTGTAAAATAGTACATTGTAAATTGCTGAGTTTCATTCTTATAAAATCTTTTAATATATAAACCTTTTAATGAGTGGATTCTTGCGTGTGGGTAGGTGGGTGGATGGGGGGCACCATGAGGTCTTAATACGCCTCTGGATCCACCACGTTCTCAGGTAACAATTTTAATATATTTGATGCAACATTATTAATCAAATGTATATTATAAATGAACGGTAAGGGAGCGTTTGGTATATTGCATAGAAGTTCAGTTTTATGCCCTGAACTTCTGGAACACTGAATGCAGAACACTTACAGTGTCTGTCTGCAAACGCATTAAATGCATAACCAAATAGGTATAGAATATTATATGATTTTCCAAATGCTCCAGTGCTATTATTGTTTTGATATGTACCGTTACTTGTAGTAAATATTATTTTAGAATAAAGCTAACTTAAGACACCAATCTAAATTGTTCGGCTATGCCAGGGTCCTGCTCCAGCGTCCTCTGCTGACAATCAACGTCATTTTGGCTAGACATGTTACCCGTAGACCGCAGGGTTTCGACTCGTACCGTTTGAACATCTCCAGGCCGGCCAACAAATTTTTCTAGAATGTCCATGCTGCTTTCTCCATCTCTTGGCTGAGGGGTCCGGATGCCCTCCTGGTTAGGCTGTGGGGCATTAGCATTCGCTTCTCCTGCCCCAAAGCCATGGTTAACCCGGTTCCTGACATGATTGATATTGTTACGGTGGGGATCTTGTAATGGCTGTGGGGCGTCACCTCCAGCCCAATATTCATTCTCTCTTAGTCTGGGAGCATGACGTTGCTCTACAGCAGGTGGGGGCGGGTCTCGGCGTCCACCAAGCCGGGGCCAAGGGATTGCATGTTGTATAGCTGCATAAGCACTTCCATACATGAAGACCTGAAGAAAGCAAGGATGTGATTGCTTAAGTATGCTGTTTATTCTAAAATATCCTAAAATAAATATATTAAATACATTTCCATCGACTCTTACAAAGATGGCTCCTGCAATCACAAGAAGCACAGGTATCTGGAGAGTGAACGGCAGATCTTTCAGCAAAGCTCTCAGAAATTCACTGATGCCCTGCCCGATGTGCTTCAGTGGATCGGTGATAAAGCTGGTTATTGTGACTGTGATAGCCTAAAAACAAAATGGATATAACATACACAGCCGCGGACAAAATTAAGAGACCATTTCAAAGACCATTTTCACCACTGACAATATTTCTCCCAAATTTCAAATATAAATATTGTTTCTATTTGCATTTATTTGCAGAAAATGAAAACTGGAGAAATTCTCTGTATTTTTTCAGATCTCAAATACTGCAAAGAAACACGTTTATATTCACTTTTAAGCAATACAACAGTCATATTTCTACATGTATTTAGGAAAAGTAAGTCTTATTGCTAAAGGGACTGAATTTCCAATGACTGCAACTGTAAAACTCAAAATATGGAATTTTCCATTTCTGGGCACAGAGGACACCCCTTGTTTTTGTTCCAACCATCGAAATAATGTCAGTAAATGTATATGTATATGTAAACATTTCATATTGATATTCACGTCTAAACTACTTCCTGTTTCTATTCACCCAGGTCTACTAAAACCAAAAGTGCAAGGGCACAGCACTGTATAAAACAAACAGAATAGTACTTCAAGAAATATCACTGTACAATATTAATCACCTCTTTCTGCAAAACACTGAGTTTAAACATGCACTCAGAGACATCAGGACACTTTGGCAGTTCACAGGAGTCTGAGCTGAACTCTCTTCTCTTGGTTGGCACATTTGTGTAACTTGCTGCCTGTGAAACATGAAAACAAGGTTAGACCATGACTCTTGTAAGAAGCTTGATTTCCTTTACAAAGTACACTTGCCCCCAAAAAAACGTAACGTTACCTCTGTGGGTTTTCTCATGCGTTTGGCTGTTGGGTCATAATTCAGCATGTCATATGGATCGATCCATTCATCGTCGTCGTTATTAATGTTTGCATGTGCAATAACAAAAAGTCCACAAATAACAAATAGAGTCCAACGCCAAATCGACGAACATCCCGGTGCCTTCATTATTAATACGTTTACTTAGCTGACAGATCAAAGAATCGTCCCAATCGTTTCGATTATAATAACTTTATAATAACTTACACACTGTCAATAAAGATCGATAAACACAGATCTCCAGAACGCAAAGCTACTTTAACACTGTTTTGAGAGGATAGCGTCAATACGAAGCTGCGAATAAGAAGCTGGATTCAGCCTCGTGTTTTACGTTTTACGCATTGTAAAACTGCCCATTTTCTAACACAGTAAAATGTACTAAATTAGCATATCAACCCCTCCAGAGATACATGTCGAATAAATAATAAACAGGTTATTAAATGAAAATCGATCGTCATGTACGTCACAACATGAAGCAGAAACAGTAAAAGTGAAAGCGAATGAATCTCTCTTCTTCTCTTGTGTGCATTGGCTGCTTCGCGCTTAACTATGGCAAGCCATTTTGTCATTTAATCCTTGACGTTTACTAGTATCTATTTTTAGGCTAGTAGTACTTATTGTTTAGTTACTAGTAGCTATTCCACTAGATACTAGTACTTATTCATTAGACACTAGTACCTAAAAATTAGATACTAGTGCTTATTCATTAGATACTAGTACTTACTCATTAGATAGCCTACTAGTACCTAAAATTAGATACTAGTGCTTATTTATTAGATACTAATACTTATTAAATAGATACTAGTACTTAATCATTAGATACTAGTAATTATTCATTTGATACTAGTAACTTTTTAGATCAAAGATATCCTGAGCTTAATAGGCACTAGTAGTATGGCAAGCCATAGTAACAACTACTGATCTATATAAATGGTAACAACATAAGCAAACGTAATGTGGCCTGGACTTCCGATAGACCTCCGCAAATAATCAATAGTTTAGAGTAGATTATTTTATAACAATTAATATAAACTAAAATATTAATATATATTTAATCTGATATACATTTTTATATTATAATAGAAAGACAGTTTTGATATGAGCTTATGTAAAAAAACTATTAAAAGTTAAAAGTCTTTATTATGCACTTAACACATTTGGACATTTTGCAGTCCGAAATTTATTTTATCATTTGCATAAATATTTTCTTCTTTACATTTATGTTAGGCTTCTCCCCCCCCCCCCCCCCAAAAAAGCAGGTTCAGAGAATAGATGGGTAGCCTATAGGTAAAATAACCAAACTTCCATATGTAAATTAATCCATTTAAATTCACACTTTAATCAATACTTATTAGCAATTTCCCTGATCATGATTTCACTATATTCTTCAAGAAGATATTGCTTGTGGGCTCAAGCAAGATGGATGGGTAGATGGATTTTTCCTTTTTCTTATTTGCAAGACCCACTAAAGCATTTTCACCTCTATCCTCTTCTTCTTCCTGCTGTTGAAAAGTAGTAGGTTATTGTCCGCACTAGAGATGTTACCTGCTCTTGGCACACCCACACAGAAATATATTTATAGCAGGGGTTTTAAAACCTGCCCTGGAGGAATCCAATACTGCACATGTTGTTGGTCACTCCTATCCGACACACCGAATTCAGGTCTCCACTTAGTGTAAACAACAGCACCCCCAGTTCAAAACAACACCTCTTGTCCAGTCCTCATCCTCTCTTACTGTAGCTGGGCTGCTAGGGGCTGGCCTACAGCAGGAGGTGGTGGGTCCTGATGCCCTCTGAGCACAAGGGGTAATACATGTCTAAAAGCTGAATACAGAGTGACCTGTGAAGAGCAAAGGTGTTATCACCTGACCATGCTTTCTTTCTGAGACATATTAATATACGGTAAGATTACTTTTATCTGCTCTTACAAAAATGGCTCCTGCGCTCATAACAAGCATGGGTATCTGGAGAGTGACTGGCATATCTCTCAGCAAAGCTCTATAGAACTTACTGCAGCCCTGCCCAATATGCTCCAATGGATCTGTGAAAAGGCTGATTACGGTCACTGTGAAAACCTGCCAAAACATGAAACTTAGTTTTTATTACTTTCTTTTTTTCTTTTCGGCACAAACCCTTATTGGAGACACACGAAAAAAGGGGTTAACCAGCAGGAGTTCATAGACTTTTTTGCAAGGATCATCTTGAAGTGTCCATGTCTGTCTAAACCATTCTGAATCAGAAATGAAAACATGAAACATGTGGATAAGATCTAACATTCTTCAAACAATTCCAAAGGAAAAAACAAACTGGTTTAAAATGACATAATGATGAATAAATCATAACACAAATATTATATTAATTTCTTTATACTGTAAACACATCACCTGAAAAACTGTCCACCCAGTTCATTTCTTTTACGCCAGTACATTTCGCATTGAAACTCTCCATCTGCACAATGCTCTTCTGGTGCTCTGCAAACTCAAGCTGGCAAAAGAGATGAACATTTTTGGACAAACCATCTATATCAATCTTTATATTCATATTAAACACACCTAAATAGGTTTTGCACTTTCATTGTCATTTGCTACAGTTGTTTAAACATGAAACATGCAATGGCTATAACAAGTCAACAGAATCTACACTGTAATAAAAACACAATTTTACAGAATTTTTCTGTTATTATTTTTACATTTTTTTTCACGTATAATGTAATTGTAATTTATATAATATAATAATATTACTGTTTTTTTTCATTACAGATTTTTCGTGTATTTTTTATATATGGTCAAAAAATTTTAATTACCGAAAAGACTGCAAATTTTCGGGAAAATCGGGGAAAAAATGTAAAAGTGTCTGGGTTTTTTTTATTACAGTGTACAGTATATCTACATCTAGTTAGGAAAACAATTGTTACCATATAAAGAAAGAACCAGTTCCAGATGAAGTTACTCAAAAAGCAGATCCAAAACATCCTTTTGAACTGCATGAGCCACGACACCGCAGTCCACATTTCAGTGCAGATAATAACGGAGACAATAAGAACACATAATAAAACCTGTAAAAAATAGAGTGGAAATATGTCATGAAAATTTATGATTAACAATAAAAGAATCAATTATCATGGTGTATGTTTTTTTTATTATTGGTTATATTGGTCTATGTAAATTATTAAAAGTTATAAACACGTATTGGAAAGGGCCAGCATATACCACAAAACTAGATTTAAGTAAAAAGTAAACAATATTAAACCTTAATGACAGTATTTAGCTCCACATGAAATATGTCTTCAAATCCCCACTTCCAGGCTTCAGGGTCATGAAGTTTGAAGCTGAGCAGGATTTGACTGAGAGCCTCATCCATGGCTCCAGTGCTCCAGTCACTGTCATGTGAAAAAAGTTTCTGAAACTCTGACACCGTCTGCTTGGACAGTTTGATCTCAACATCATAATGGATGGCTGTTTTTGCATCATCAGGCTAAACAGGAAAGAAAGTCATAAATCCTAACGTAGTGCCGAGCAACTTTAGCTCATATCTCAGAAAAATGCATGAATTTACCAGGCCGAGTTTTGCAGTTTCCCTAAGGAGCTTGGAAATGAAACGCTTGAATACTGGAAGACATGTTGGCTGTTGAACAGTGGTGCACGCCTTCTTTTTGTGTACCCCAACAAAATAGAATTAAACAAATTAATTAGACCTCAAAAAAATTATTTTTGCATTTAAGTGTAATTTAAGCTTAAGAAACAAAATGTATGGTACAATTGATGTCAGGTTTAAATGTTGGTTGGAAATGTGTGTTTCTTTAAAGGGATACTTCACCCAAAAATGAAAATTCTGTCATCATTTACTCACCTTCGAGTTGTTAAATTTCTTTGTTCTGATGAAAGATGGAAGATTTTGGAAGAATGCTTATAACCAGATTTTGCCCCCCATTGTAGGCAAAATTGAAGAATGTAGTTCTGGGGCACTTTTGACCATTGTATTTTTTCCTACTATGCTAGTCAGTGGGGGGATCTGTCTGGTTATACGCATTCTTCCAAATATCTTTCTCTGTGTTCATCAGAACATATACATTTATACAGATTTGGAACAACTCGAAGGTGAGTAAATGATGACAGAATTTTCATTTTTCATCCCTTTAAAGATATCTGTCTTCCTCCATTCATGTATGACTTTTTATGAATAAAATATGTATAAATAGACTAAAAATAAACTGTACATGCGTCTCCAATGGTGTGACAGCAAAAACCTAGAAAACATACTGTTAATAATGTATTGTATTATTATATTATTAATATTTATAACATAAAATAGCACAAGATACATTTATCTTTATTTTTTTCAACTACTCATATATTATCATAGTGTGAGGAAACTTTCCTTAAAGAAACTTTGGATTGTGTTTGTGAACTCAACTGTCATAATTTAATAAAGTTTCAGATTTTAACTAATAATCCTCTCACCTCTGTTGGAATTCTCATTTGCTTTGTTGTTGGATCATAATTGATCATATCATTTGGATCAGTCCATTTATCATCATGATTGCTGTTTCCATAGGCAAAAGGTCCACAAAAAACAAGACTACTACAAAATCCAAACAATAAACAGCTCAGCACTTTCATGATTAAACATATATAATAATAAAGTGGTCAAGATATATCTAATTTTCAGATCGACGAATAAGTCCACAAGTGCCTAAAGCTGAAAAACACACACGGTCTTTGAAAGACTCGTTTGTTTGGTTTAGCCATCCACGTGTCATCATTACCATACTAGCACTGAGCTGGTTTAACCCAAATACACCTGAAATACCTGCTGGTGTAACGTGTCTCCTTTATGAATACAATAGTAGTGATCAGGTTCCACGCATAGTCTTTTTTCAGTTGGAGTTTTTTCAAAATCATTTTTGTATAACCTCATCTAAAAATGTGTGCCTTTAAAAAGGCCTTTTTGTCACTCTGATCATTGATTTTATAACCAGTTAAATAAATACGGAATTGTATATAAAACATCTTGGACTTCAGCAGCGGATACACATGTCTATGGTGCAGTTTAACAGCTAAAGCACATTTTAAAGTGATAGTTCACCCAAAAGTATAAAAAAATCTGTCATCATTTACTTTCTCCCGCAAAACATAAATATTTTGAAGAAAGTTGGTAACCAAACAGTGCCAGTACTATTGACTTTCTACACAAGTGAATGGGTGCCAGTGACCAACATTCTTCAAAATATATTATTTTGTGTTCTGTGGAAGGAAAGAAAGTTTTAAATATCAAGAGGGTGAGTAAAGGATGACAACATTTTTAATTTTGGGTGAACCATTATCCAGTATCCCAGTCAACAGGAGTGCATTTGTAATGTTTACTAAAAAAAATGTTTTAAAAGATTTTATGCATTTCACAATGTTTTAAGTTTTATTAACTATTAACTTTTAATAGTTGTATTAAAGCTGTTTATTTCCACATTGAAATAAAGAAATGATAAACAGATGACTAATAGTGACTATCATAACTCCTCCATGTCAATAGAAAAAAGTGCTAAATTTGTGTGCAAATGTGATGCATATTACGCATATAAATGTATGCATTTTGAAAACGACAATCCGAAGTAAAACCATTCTTAAAAATATTTCAAACATTTTAGCTGTTTCAATTCATGACTTGACAAAACATCTGCTGTTAGTATTTACATCATGGTGGTTTATTTACATTTGCATGTATATTAATGAAAAAGTGACCATTCATGCTGCTTATTCTGCAAGTGCGAAATGAGAGACATCAGGTTTTTTTAAACATAATGTAGATGTTCATAGTGCAATGTGCTATACAGCTGTAACTGTAGCTTATACTGTAATTATAATTTAGGTAAATACAAAAAAGCTCTTATTTACAAGACATTCAATTTAACTACAGACAACAATACCTCAAGGCACAGTTTAAATCACATTTCCGGGACGGTTTCATTCACCTTAAATCGCAAACCACAAATCGAAGCAAGTGTGGCATTTTGTGTTGTGAAAAGCTCTACCTTTTTCTGCATTGCGACATATTTGACTAAAAAGGAGTTTTTCCAGTAGACATGCAATTCCAAGAATGAGAAGTGAACAGTCGATTTCTTTTTACAGTAATGTGAGTGCACTAGAGCAAGTTACAAAAAAATACAAACACACCCCGACATATTTATAATCATTCATAATATTTCTGTGCTATTTCTTACAGCTTCTTTCAGCAGAACGGTGCAGATTAAGGCTGATACGCCCATAATGTGACCGTTTTATCAGCTGAAGAGGAGAGGAAGGAGAGATCTCTGGTGTGCCATCGACATTGGATCACTTTATCTGCATGTTCAGCAACAACCGTTACAGGAAGGGTTTTGGTCAGATCCCCTAAAGGAAAGCAGACAACATTTTTATTATTATTAAACATTAAGGCTCACAACCCATTTCAATTTTAAAGGTCTTAAATTAATACATAGGACAGGGCTTATTATAGCGACTGATGTATCATTAAAGGTTTTATGTTGTACAGAAGGGGGCGCACTTTCCCAGGACATATTTGAGCTAGAGCCTGGGTTTGAATCTGACCCGGGTCTTGAGGATACGACAATAAATTCTCATGTAATATCAAAATGTGACCTCTTCAAAAACAAGACAAAAATTTCTCTGGCACAACATACCACGAAGATCAGTGATCATGACTTTGTTATCATAAGAACCCGTGAGCAAATAGTGTGCACCGGGAGAAAAGCGAACAGAACGGAGGTCGCTGGTGTGCGGACGGTATGCTTGAACCGTTCGGCCACCTCTGATGTCATAGAGCATGCAACGACAGTCCTCCAATCCGGTGGCCATTAGCCGACCGCTGGGATCCACTGCAACAGAGGCCACTGCACTTCCTGTGATTCAAAGCACACAAACGTGTTATGATGTTATGAATACTGAACACTCAAATAATAACATTTTTCTTTATCTTATTTAAACATTTCCGTTATTATAAAGTGCTGTAAATAAGTTTCAAGACAGACCTGTTCCATGCAGAGCCGTCCCCACAACCTTCACACAGCTGGGTACACGCAGATCCCAGAACCTCACCGTCTTATCCTGAGAGCCGGAGGCGATCATCCATCCACCCCACGTGTAAAGGGACAGTATGTGGCCTGTAGACAGACACACAAGAACATATTGACAATGTGATGTTATTAAGGCACATAATTCATGTTTATCTGAACTCTATGTTCTCTTTGTGTGTGGACCTGTGTGTCCGCTGAGAGCGTGTAGGCCTTGTCCTCTCTGGCAGTCAGTGGTGTAGATGTTGCAGTCTCCAGCACCAGCACTGATGAGGATGGCTCCACCGCTTTCAGGGCCCTCCATAAACGCCAGGTCTCGGATGGTACCATCATGCATGCTGAACTCTAGATCTGGCCCTGAGGTCCAAATGTAAAGCATACACAAATAAATACTTGAACAGAAAAAAGTATTATAATTATAATGTTATGTTAATTAATTAATTATTCTAAATATACAGGTGCTGGTCATATAATTAGAATATCATCAAAAAGTTGATTTATTTCACTAATTCCATTCAAAAAGTGAAACTTGTATATTATATTCATTCATTACACACAGACTGATATATTTCAAATGTTTATTTCTTTTAATTTTGATGATTATAACTGACAACTAATGAAATCAAATTCAGTATCTCAGAAAATTAGAATATTACTTAAGACCAATACAAAGAAAGGATTTTTAGAAATCTTGGCCAACTGAAAAGTATGAAGATGAAAAGTATGAGCATGTACAGCACTCAATACTTAGTTGGGGCTCCTTTTGCCTGAATTACTGCAGCAATGCGGCGTGGCATGGAGTGGATCAGTCTGTGGCACTGCTCAGGTGTTATGAGAGCCCAGGTTGCTCTGATAGTGGCCTTCAGCTCTTCTGCATTGTTGGGTCTGGCATATCGCATCTTCCTCTTCACAATACCCCATAGATTTTCTATGGGGTTAAGGTCAGGCGAGTTTGCTGGCCAATTAAGAACAGGGATACCATGGTCCTTAAACCAGGTACTGGTAGCTTTGGCACTGTGTGCAGGTGCCAAGTCCTGTTGGAAAATGAAATCTGCATCTCCATAAAGTTGGTCAGCAGCAGGAAGCATGAAGTGCTCTAAAACTTCCTGGTATACGGCTGCGTTGACCTTGGACCTCAGAAAACACAGTGGACCAACACCAGCAGATGACATGGCACCCCAAACCATCACTGACTGTGGAAACTTTACACTGGACTCAAGCAACGTGGATTCTGTGCCTCTCCTCTCTTCCTCCAGACTCTGGGACCCTGATTTCCAAAGGAAATGCAAAATTTACTTTCATCAGAGAACATAACTTTGGACCACTCAGCAGCAGTCCAGTCCTTTTTGTCTTTAGCCCAGGCGAGACGCTTCTGATGCTTCCTGCTGCTGACCAACTTTATGGAGATGCAGATTTCATTTTCCAACAGGACTTGGCACCTGCACACATGCCAAAGTACCAGTACCTGGTTTAAGGACCATGGTATCCCTGTTCTTAATTGGCCAGCAAACTCGCCTGACCTTAACCCCATAGAAAATCTATGGGGTATTGTGAAGAGGAAGATGCGATATGCCAGACCCAACAATGCAGAAGAGCTGAAGGCCACTATCAGAGCAACCTGGCTCTCATAACACCTGAGCAGTGCCACAGACTGATCACTCCATGCCACGCCGCATTGCTGCAGTAATTCAGGCAAAAGGAGCCCCAACTAAGTATTGAGTGCTGTACATGCTCATACTTTTCATTTCATACTTTTCAGTTGGCCAAGATTTCTAAAAATCCTTTCTTTGTATTGGTCTTAAGTAATATTCTAATTTTCTGAGATACTGAATTTGGGATTTTCATTAGTTGTCAGTTATAATCATCAAATTAAAAGAAATAAACATTTGAAATATATCATGAATATAATATACAAGTTATGTTCTGAATGTTTGAATAAAAAAATATTGACAGAATATTCATGTATAATAAAAATGAAGAAAGAATGTCACTGATATTTATTCATAATTTTTGAATGATTAACACAAATATATTTACATTAGTTTATTTTATGTAGAAAAATCTACTAGTACTTTAAATGTACGTTAACAAACTCTTATATTTTTTTTGTAAACTTGATGTTTTGTCATGTGTAACGACTTTTTCTTCATAATAAGGTATTTTAAATTTAAATGTTACATGTGATAATATTCGATTAAATATACACTCACCTAAAGGATTATTAGGAACACCTGTTCAATTTCTCATTAATGCAATTATCTAATCAACCAATCACATGGCAGTTGCTTCAATGCATTTAGGGGTGTGGTCCTGGTCAAGACAATCTCCTGAACTCCAAACTGAATGTCAGAATGGGAAAGAAAGGTGATTTAAGCAATTTTGAGCGTGGCATGGTTGTTGGTGCCAGACGGGCCGGTCTGAGTATTTCACAATCTGCTCAGTTACTGGGATTTTCACGCACAACCATTTCTAGGGTTTACAAAGAATGGTGTGAAAAGGGAAAAACATCCAGTATGCGGCAGTCCTGTGGGCGAAAATGCCTTGTTGATGCTAGAGGTCAGAGGAGAATGGGCCGACTGATTCAAGCTGATAGAAGAGCAACTTTGACTGAAATAACCACTCGTTACAACCGAGGTATGCAGCAAAGCATTTGTGAAGCCACAACACGCACAACCTTGAGGCAGATGGGCTACAACAGCAGAAGACCCCACCGGGTACCACTCATCTCCACTACAAATAGGAAAAAGAGGCTACAATTTGCACGAGCTCACCAAAATTGGACAGTTGAAGACTGGAAAAATGTTGCCTGGTCTGATGAGTCTCGATTTCTGTTGAGACATTCAAATGGTAGAGTCAGAATTTGGCGTAAACAGAATGAGAACATGGATCCATCATGCCTTGTTACCACTGTGCAGGCTGGTGGTGGTGGTGTAATGGTGTGGGGGATGTTTTCTTGGCACACTTTAGGCCCCTTAGTGCCAATTGGGCATCGTTTAAATGCCACGGCCTACCTGAGCATTGTTTCTGACCATGTCCATCCCTTTATGACCACCATGTACCCATCCTCTAATGGCTACTTCCAGCAGGATAATGCACCATGTCACAAAGCTCGAATCATTTCAAATTGGTTTCTTGAACATGACAATGAGTTCACTGTACTAGAATGGCCCCCACAGTCACCAGATCTCAACCCGATAGAACATCTTTGGGATGTGGTGGAACGGGAGCTTCGTGCCCTGGATGTGCATCCCACAAATCTCCATCAACTGCAAGATGCTATCCTATCAATATGGGCCAACATTTCTAAAGAATGCTTTCAGCACCTTGTTGAATCAATGCCACGTAGAATTAAGGCAGTTCTGAAGGCGAAAGGGGGTCAAACACCGTATTAGTATGGTGTTCCTAATAATCCTTTAGGTGAGTGTATATTCAAAATGAGGTTTTAATGTAATAAGTTAGTTACACATCATTCTGTATTAACAAAGCACAAAACATATTTTTAATCGGACATTATTTTATACACACTTTTTCACATTACCTGTGGCGTTGCAGGTGTCTGCGTTGAAGGGCAGCACTTTGACATACTTGTCATTGGACCCCGTAGCAAGCAGCTGTCCGCAGGGACTCCAGGCAACGCAGTAGATGGAGCCTTTATGGTGTTTAATACGTTTGAAACAGATGTCCGGTTGCTTTGCTGGACTTTGAGCACTGCAGAGTAAGAACAGAGAGAATAAAATGTACAACTTTAGTAAAACACAGCCAAATTGGTTACAGTGTGTTCCTGTATCTCCTATAACTGGTAGAACAAGGTTATGGGACTAAATGCCAAGACACACATCAGATATACACTGTAGGACCCTACAAACACTGCCACTTGCTTTGAATAAAAATGGAGAATACAAACATGACGAATAAACAATGCCAAATACACAGGATAAAGGATTCAGTTTGGTTAAAAATATAGTTGAAAAATGTACCTAGCTTTGAGGGACTGTGGGTAGGTGCAGACACACAGGGTTTTCGAGTTCGAGCCCACAGCGTAAAGGGTCCCGGACGGGTGGAAAGCAACAGCCCGTACAGCTTGTGTGTCCTCCAGCGTCTGCACTGCGACGAATGGGGATTTGGGTTTCTCATCCTGAAACATGCTGTCATGATATACTACAAACTTAACAAACCTATTCAAGACCATTATTTGTTCCATTATTTGTTATTTGAACCAAGTTCAACCATTATTTGGTTTCATTATTGAAAATAAATAGGAAAGGAGTGCACCTCCTCATGGAAGTATATGAACTTTAAGATCAGCATTTAAAAACATTGTGTTAACCATCTGATACTTGGATCAGTAAAAATCTGAACACATAAAGATCTAACAAACATAAAACTATATTGACTGCATTAGAAGGGGAAATATATCTCACCTCTGGTTGACCAGTACAGGAGACTCGTCCAGCGATGGCACCCCCCGACCTCCTCCCTTATGAGGGGTGCTGCTGGCCACCGAAGCTTTAATCCCACCAAAACCAGTTTCAGGGGTCTGTTTCCCACCCGCCGTCACACCATTACACTGCTGAGCCAAAGCCTGGACGTCTTCTCCCAGATCTTCCATGCCCACATTGAGTTCCTCCAGTTTCTGAATGGACCTACACAAACGATCATCGGGTATAAAATTACTCAATGGCTGCTGCTGCCAATGGTGAATATAATGCCGATATCTATTTATGAACACAATTGTTAAGTAATTTGCTTTGATTTCAACATTTCCTGTGAAATTAAAGTACATACGTACTTCACAAAAAATAATCTGCTTTCAAAACCTAGTGCAGTTATTTTTACAACTGGGTATTATTACAAAATAAAGGTAATATTCCATCCAAAATTTCAAAATATTATCTATCCTTAATGTAAAAACAGGCAGCACCGATGCAATGCAGTTGATGTGTCTTGCAAACCAGAGAAAATTTGTTCTGTGACAAGCAATACTACACATGTAGATGTTTCGGTCCAGGGGGCACTTGCAACATCAGCATCTTGGCTATTAGAAACACATTAGCAACATCATGGTTCCTACACATTTAAATGGCTACGGGGCTCATCAGAAGCACAAGTCTGACCTGTTTAGGAACTTCTGGGTGAGGTTGTGGCGGGCCGCATCTGTGGGTTGATCCGGAGGATGAACTCCACCCTCCAGCAGCATCTGATGATACAGCTCCCTCTGCTGTTGTTTCTGCTCGAGATGCTGCTGCACGCGTAACCGCTGACGCTGGAACTCCTGGAGCTGCTCCTGCGCACAGACGACACACACGACGGTAGACAAGTGGGTTAATGCTTCTAAATAAAATGTGCTGATTCAAGAACAGGCCATTCATTTACTGTAGAATAACTGGGATTTTCTTACTGTATGTAGCTTCAGGAGGACTGTATATTTAATAAATGCATGGAATGATGCTTTAGATAACAAAGTTTATTTTTTATGAAATTTTGTAAGTGTAAAGTGCATCTCACAGACGCTTCAACGTTTTTTTTTGAGCATACATAAAAATGAAATGTAAGATTAAAATATTGATTTATAATTTGAGCAGTCAGGTCCGGTTTAATGGGAAATGTCAGTTTCATCATTTGACTTCATTTTATAATCACACGTTTTTAATTTAAAATGTCTCATTTTTAAAATATAAATGTTTATCTATACAAGCTCTGTTGTACAGCTGTGCAATTACAATACAAGTATTCTATTCTGTTCATGTAAAGAAAAGTAAAGTACGTGAAGTAACCTGCAATTTTATGTTGCAAACAGAGATGGCGACAGAGAGGCAAAAGGCAAGATTGCAACACTATATATGCTGAACTGCATTTACCAGTAAAGTCAATTTTATTCACACAGCCCTTTTCACAATTGCATTGTTGCAAAACAGCTTTACAAACATTATAATTAAGAAGTAATAATAGTAATAGATAAATCAAATAAAACAATATAAAGAGAGTGCATGGTATTAAAATACCTGGTATTATTACAAGATTTTCTCTATGCAAAGTGCATTAATGAAATACTATGCTGGATTGTTGGAAAATGTACACAAACCAAAGCCGCATCACAAGTGCCTGCTCTGATATTAAGTTATATTATAAGTAATACTAACATCATTCATTATACGTAGCTTATGGGTAAGCACTTTTTTCCATGTAGACCCATTTAAACATTTGAAAATAATGCAACTTACCTCAGACGTTTCACCCGACCCCATGGAGCCACCATCTCTCCCGGGTGTCAGTGGAGGACGCTGTGAGTTAGTTCCTCCTGATCCGTTTGTCCTCTCAGCTTGAGCTTGTGCTCTGAAAGAACAACACAACATTAGTCAGCAGCGCATATAACCTCACCGACAACGAATGATTTCATGTGAAATACATGAAACCTTTCAGGAATTGATCAAATGCCTCAAATACAAATGTCCAGAAGTAACTGTTTGTATCTATACGTTTGTTTTGTGCTTCACCAGAATGAATCACAGTGAGTGTAAGGATTATGAGTGTTACGCTCGACCATATGTTGAATTTCAGCGCTCACAGTAAGACTGTCATGGAGACAACATTTACTCTGTTCAAGAACTGAGCTTCCTTTAGAAAATGAATGCAATACTAAATTTCATGTGTAAATATTTCCTCCCAACCCAGTTTACGGTGTAACTGGGACAGCTATAAATAAGCTAACAGTCGGATGACTTTCGGAGTTTAAACACAATTTGACATCATCAAAACTTTGCTTTCTTTGTTTGAGTGGTCTGACATATCAACATCTGGCTCAACCAATTGTGTCACTTTGAGGCGGGACTAACTGTTTATCCAAACAATGGAAAATGGGAGGCAGGCCAGTAAGTAACCAACCAGAACACCCTTTCGGTGTTTGGGAGACAGATAAAATACAAGAACTCATCACCTGTCTGGAGATTCACCAAAGACAGGAGTGAAGAGTGCGCTGGAGCTCGCGTTTCCTCCAGATGGATATCCAAAGTTAGCGAAAGACTGCGACATCGGCCCTGTCTTTCCAGCACCATCTGTGTTTTTCTTTTCCCTTCCCGCCAGGCCGTGTGACAGGCCGTCCAAAGCAGGAATGAGAGATCGGGACATGTACGTATCTGCCGACTGGGGTCGCCGCAGGGGCGAAGCCGGGCAAGGTGAGAGTTTTGTAAGGAGAGGTGTGAGAAGGTCCGCGTGACCCGTCCGGGCTGGTTTGACGAGACGGTCCACGTGGATGTTCAGTGTCTTCTGCTCGAAAGCACACCCGAAGACGGACGACGAGAGGTTCTGCAGCCACGAGAGCAAACTGAGGTCCAGTTCTTCACAACCGTTACCGCAAAGAACATCGACAGCTAGGAGGACTTCCTCTTCGCTGATCTCTTCTCCGGTCGCTTTGCTCTGACAATACTCAACGCAGCACTCGTACAGTATTCCTTTAATGAGGAGTTGGAAAAGACGATCCCCGCTGGCTTTGAAACCGGCTTCGCTTAGTTTGCGGTCTGCAGGGATAAACTCGGCCACCATGGAGCAGGCTTCCTCGAAGCAGTGGACGCGGGCCGTGCTGGGGTTCCAGTCTTTGAATTCGGCGTGGTTGTTGAGGCGAGGGAGGGTGAGCAGCAGGCAAAGTTTGCTGTAGTCTTCTTTGGTTGAGCAGAACTCTTCTAAGGCATGGAGGGACTTTACCGCATCCTGCATGGTAAGCTCCAGCTGAGGGAAAGATAGAGCAAAGAATTATGGGATTTATTCTAATGAAACAAGCAGAGACATAGTAGGTTCACGCAAAAGGAAAATTCTTTAATCATTTATTCACCCTTATGTTATTGCAAACCTGTATGTCTTTCTCTCTTCTGCAGAACACAATAGAAGATATTTTGAAGAATGTTGGTGACCACATAACATTGACCCCCCCATTGATTTCCATTGCATGAACACAAAACCACGGAGTTATTTCTCTAAATATCTTCTTTTGTGTTCCACAGAAGAAAAAGTCATATACAGGTTTACATGATGGTGAATAAATAATGACCGAATTTTCATTTTTGGGGTTAAATATTCTATAAATGCAAGACACCCAAAGTACAATCACCCAAAAACAAAACTATGACATTTCGCATATAAAGAACCACTCACATTCTCAGGGTCCTCTGATGCCGATATGGCATTGTTTACACAAAGAGCTTCCAGAAACTTCTGTTTTAAGATGATATATCGAAATCTGAAAGAACCGGAACATTTCAATGCAAAAGATACAAAAACCTGTTTATGCAGCAGATGAAAAAGGAAAATCGACATCATTCACCTTTTCCGGTCAAATTTATCCAGGCATTCTAAAGGCTGTATGAACTGCAGAACTTCTTCCCATTGGCCATCTAATATAAGTTGCCTTGGATAGAAAAGAAAATGACCAAAAATGAGTAACTCCACATCACAAACCAAACAATATATTGAAGGTGCATGTACACTGAGGCTTGAATGCATCTTTAAAGAGAAAGTTCACCCAAAAATAACAAATCTGTCATCATTTACTATTCGAGTTGTTCCAAATCTATATACATTTCTTTGTTTTGATGAACACATAGAAAAATATTTGGAAGAATGCTTGTGACCAAACAGTTCTTGGACCCCATTGACTACCATAGTAGGAAAAATTGCTATATTTCTTTGTTCTGTTGAACACAAAAGAAGATATTTTGAACAATGTGTGAAAGCAAACAGTTCTGGCGCACTTTTGACTACCATTGTCATTTTCCTACTACGGTAGTCAATGGGGTCCAAGAATTGTTTGGTTACAAGCATTCGTCCAAATATCTTTCTCGGTGTTCATCCAAACAAAGACATGTAAACAGGTTTGGAACAACTAGAGATTGAGGATTTCATGACAGAATGATCATTTTTAGGTGAACTGTCACTTTAAATGTAAAAGTTCACCTAAACCTGCAATATCACATTCGCAATTGTGATGCTATGCTCATATTGAACTAAACTGAAAATCTTAATGCCACTGTATAGTTCTGCATACAACAAAATTAAAAGATGCTATTGTTAAAAAAACATGAAATAATAGACAAATGATTTAAATGAAATAAAATTACAATAAAAGTAAACTAAGCGGAGAGAGATATATGAAGGAAGATAAAATTATGAAGAAATGTCAATTTACCCAAATACGCCCCTGAGGTATGTTATGATGAAAAAGCATTACAATATTTAGCAAATATAAACAATATAGTATAAAACAGTATAGAAAGTATATGACAAAAGTAAAAGATTGAAGGAGAAAAAGTGACAATTGCTAAATAAAGAAATATTTCCACATTTTGCAACAAAAAAAGCAAGTATGAACAGAAGTACTTAAGTGACCAATATATCAGGTTTGATAACCTGATGCCTTGTGCCTACTGTCCAAACCCAGCCGTGCCGATAGACCACCAAAACAAATTCTTGCTCTCTTGTTATATTCTTTTAATATACAACATGCTAAGAAAACATCGCAACATCACCCACCTCAGAAAGAGCATATCATCTGAATAAAGCCCATTGATTATCCCACCCTCCTTTTCTAAAGCCAGCATGCTTATGTGAAGCTTCCTGGAGTTGAGAAAGTCCAAAATCAGCTTGATGATCTCTGCTTCCTTGATGTTTATAATCTCCTCTGCAGTCATGGTGTTGGATTTCTAAAGGCAAGAGAGGAAAGGTTGACTGTGAGCAAGGACAGCAAGTGTGTTTGTGTGCTACAAATCTGCCTGTGACACAATGGGGTGCACTATGGCAAGCTGTTTGTAAAGACAAGCTGTGCTTTATATCAGGACTTGTCAATTGAATCTCTACATCCCTATACACCATCATAAAAAGCACAATATATATTATGAAATCACTGCCACCAATCGTAATTTCATCTCAAACGGGCCGATATTAGCATGAAACGTGTGAAAACGAAACCTTTAAAAGTCTTGCTGTATTATGCATGCACGTAGTTGCATGCAAGTACTGCGACAACTTGTGCCATGCAGTACTGTCAGCAAGAGAGCCTTACATGCCAACGCGCATAATGCAAGAATTACGCTAACGATAGCAATCTGATCATTTCATTCCCTGACCCATTTAACTGCATGCAAAGCCAAATCTATATTCTGACTGATATTCACACATGTAAACATGTATGTCCGATGCAACGCTGTGAGGTTTTACTCCGCGTGTCCGCAACCGTGCAGCGTTTCCAAAACCTTACCCAAAATCAATCTTTGGCCAAACGCGTCTTGTTTATTCCTTTGAAACGCGGATCAATTCTCAGCTCAGCGTTCCGTCACTGTCGCCCGAGCGTGCGTTGCGATTATCCCGAGTCGACAATACCTTGGATGTCCCCACCCACTTTTCTCCCGTCTCACCCAACATCACCATCAGCAGCAGCAGTGGGCGGAGAGACGCGCTCCGCCGGTCACACCCACTAGAAGAGCTGCTTTTTGCATTCAACTGACAGCATCTAAATGATTATGTGTATGTTTATGTGTCTATACATATTTGTAATACATGTAAGTGTAGTATACAGCATGGTTACGTTTAAAATAACACACTACCCTTACTATTTCTGCACAACATTTTAACCCTATTTATTCAATATTCTAACACCGTACGGATTTTTACATACAGATAAAATAAATATAATAGTAATGCCAATCATGTTTTGTAAAACATTACACCTAAAACATTACACATTAGGCAAAGTAATGTGGTTTTATTTTGGTTATAGTTTGAAAAATATCTTCTACACAATAATTCAATACATATAATACTCATTTGATTTGCGCATGCGTAGTGAGCTTGTGCTTAACGCACGTCGGTTGGCCGCGTTCGTGGGCACAGATATCTATCAAGATAGAAAAAACCACCGGCCTTGGCAGTACAAAAATTACGTTTTCAGCTCTCAAAGTTGTAAACGTGATCGAAGTCTTCCCGAGCAAAACTCACGGAGATCACCGTAACATAACAAGGCTTGCATATTTAAACAGACGGACTCACCTCTCCCGCTGAAATGGTTAGTTATCATTCATTTAAACGAGGCTGCACTCACTGACCCCTTTAATTTTGTATTTCCTTTTTGGGGGGGGTTGCAGTGGTGAGTAGATGGTCGCAGGAATGTCTGGTTTTATCAGAGGTGGTGGGCTGAGAAGTTTGACACCAAGGATTTAGTGAGGTCCAAGTTTGACACGACAACCTGCTGCATCTGTTTCAGTAAAGATTTGAAACACTGCCACCTAGCGGTTTTATCTCGCGAGCGCCGACTGACATACGACGTGCACGATCACGCTGTTTTCTCGCGCATTTTTAGAGAAGGGGATATAGCATTTTAATGAACACGTCTCTAAATAAGAATTTTGAAAATAAATGATAAAATACTTGAGTTTATTGTAATTACAGAAATACTGTGTATAAATTCTAACTAAATCAAAATGTAAAGTTCACTGAAACGGTGCAGATTTTAATTTTGAAAGATGAAAAGTTAAAACGTATGACAGACAGACAGGCATAACATAGAGAGATGGCGTAACTTTCTAGTCGTTTAAAATATGATACAAAATGTATAGTAAAAACCATAAGGCAAGGAACACTATGAAACTGGTTGATGTATTACTGATTCATATAAATAATTATGTTTAAATAAGTTTAAATTCAACACATTTCAGGGGACAACAAAATCCCCAAATACAAAAACGAACAAAATTATGTTAGGTCTTAAACTAAATACATTTTTATATTAATTTCGGTTCATGAGAATTTTTGTTGTAGCTTCCGATTTCCGATTGGCCGCTGGTTGCTAAGGTGACGTCATTTTATTTACAGTACATTCGTAAATAAACCTTTAGATCGATCAGCTGCTCGCGGATTTTAATCGTTTGATTTATAGTGTTAATCCCGCAAATTGTTTTCCATATTTCTGCTTTCATTGTGTTTCATAAACTCTCTATTTATTCCAAAAACATCGGAAGTCGGAGTTTTTATTAATTATTCCAGCTGTTGACATATTTTCAGTCCGGGACATTTCCAACTGTTATCTGGAGATGGCGTCATCAGCATGTGCTCGCGTGGCCTCTCTGTATGTCGGTGATCTTCACCCGGAGGTCTCAGAGGTCATGCTGTACGAAAGGTTCATCCCGTTTGGCCCGATTCAGTCCACCCGAGTGTGTAGAGACAGAAGCACCTGCAGGTCTCTGGGCTACGGATATGTGAACTTTGTCAACCGTTCAGATGGTGAGTACAGATGGAAAAATGATAAACATTAGACTTAACATGATATGTATAATATAATATATAATACTCAATAATACTTCACACAGTTTAATTGCTTAATATTGTTCCTAAGGTTTGTTGTGAATAACAATTGTCATTATAATAAAAACATTATGTTATATTACATGATATTGTATTTTATTCTTTTAGCCGTGCATGCAACAGACATTTTGATGTTTGACCTCCTCATGGGTCGGCCGATGCGCATCATGTGGGCCGACCGAAACCCTGCGTTGAGGATCACAGGTGTTGGCAACATCTTCATTCAGGGGCTGGCCAAGAACATCACCAGCCTGACTCTACACGACACCTTCTCTCGTTTCGGCACCATCTTATCTTGCAAGGTAACGTCTGTGAATTCACAACCTTCATAGTTCATCATCGTTGATGTTAGATGTTTATATTGACAAGTGTCTCTTATCCTTCAGGTGGTTGCTGATGAGAATGGCTCTAAGGGATTTGGTTTCGTCCATTATGTGACGTACGAAGCCGCTGAACGAGCCATTCAGACGCTCAACGGGATGATGCTGAACGATCAGCTGGTGTAAGTTTGACTTGAGATATTGTGACTCTTTCAGTCTCTCAGTAATAGACTAACAGTGTTTGTTTGTGTCAACAGGTCCATTAGTCACTTCAGATCGTTTCAGGAGCGTCAGTCAAACCCTGAGCGCGCCATGAAGAACTACAAGAGTCTCTTCCCGGTATCCATCACAAAACTCTTTATTACTGATTCAATCAATTCAATCTTGTGTCTGTAGACTCAAGTTGTGTTTTCACGTTGTCTTGACAGGGGGTGCATCTCTATGTTAATAATCTGCCCTACAGCTGGACGGACCACCAGCTGCATAGAGCGTTCTCACCGTTTGGGACCGTCACCAATGCAAAGGTATGATTGTTATGTTTTTAAAGAGATACGACACATTTAATAGTTCTTATAAGTTATGGCACTGATTTGGTGTTGTCAGGTGGTGAGGAACGGTGGCCGCAGCAAAGGGTTCGGCTTTGTGTGTTTTGCAAGCCGTGAAGCCGCAGCTCAAGCCATTACAGCAATGAACGGACGGGTCATTGCCAACAGACGGCTGAATGTTGCCTTCTCGCGGGTCAAGGACCAGGATACGTCTGTGTCCGACTGTGAATCGCCCTCCGTGGTCACTCAGACGCTGCTTCCTTCTGGACGCTTTGGTTCCGTTGTTCCACAGGTCAGATGTGACACAGTAACATCTAAAACAGAAAAAATTAGTAAATGATTGTTTTATATGTTATAGAATATAAATAGCTAAATTAATGTTATTCTGTGTGTTTTACAGGCTAAAACTGGTCATCAGCTCACCAGACACCTTCAGCTTGAGTCCTGTTGTCGCCGGGATGCAGCGTGTCTCCTGTCTAAGTGTAAGATCTTCCTTTAAATGATGATCTGTCAGGTTCATATTCTCGGAGGTTTCTCTGATGCATTGAGTGTGTGTTTACTGTCACAGGTGAGAGTCTTGTCTCGCTGGTCGCTCCACTGCTGTTAGACACGCTGGTGTCCCACACGCCAGTAGATGCACTGCAGCGTGTGAACCAGGAGCTGTCAGAGCTGAAGTCTGATCCGGTCATTGATGCTCCTGGAACATCAGACACCTTCAGCGCTGTAACCTCTCCTCTGTCTGGAGACTTCGGTGCTGTCATTCCAAAGGTATCTCCAAATATACAGTCATGATCATAGTGTCTACTGGAAACTTGGAATAAAGCGTTAAATATATTTCATGATGTGTTTTGTACAGGCTCATAGCAGTGCCGCTCAACAGTTCTCCAGCTGTCTTGTGTTCAGTCGTCGCTGGTTTGCAGATGTTGCTCTGCCTCAGTGTGAGTAGCTCTTCTTTACATCCCTCAATGATGCTTTAACGGTCGCTGGTCTATTTAGCTTGAACTCTCATATCAAAAGCATTTGATCATATTCTCAGAGGTTTCTGTGACATCTGAGTGTGTGTGTACTGTCACAGGTGAGAGTCTCGTCCTCCTGGTCTCTCCACTGCTGTCAGACACTTTTGACTCTGAGACGCCCCACATGCTGGTCAATCCTCATTCAATCCCCCTGACAGATACTGAACGCTCACAAAATGATCCTTTATTCATTCATTCGTGATGTTGTTGTTTCAGAGCGTTAACCAGGAACAGTCAGAGATGACGCCCGACCGAGCCACCGACGCTCCTGGACTATCAGACGGCTGCAGTGATGTTGCTGTGGTTCACGACAGGTTTGGCAACGGTTCGGGTGAGATTAGACATATGAGCAGCCTCAAGGTAGGAGAAATCTCTTGGTTTTATAAGGATTTGCACTCGACACTGTTCTTCACATTTAGGGTAATCTTTCACAAATAAATGCGTGAGTTTGAAACATCTTTAGTAAAACACACAAACTCTGTCCTCTTCTCAGGTGATGGTGGTTATGGATGGTGTGTTTGTGTCAGTCCTCTGCTGCTCTTCTGATGACACCGTGTCTGTGATCATGAGGATTCAAGAGGATCTTCTCCTTTACAGTGAGTCTCGTCTTACTTTCTCTCATTTCATCCTCAGTTCTTTACATGTCCGTTCTGATGTTCTCACACATCTCATTCATCTGCTGCAGGTGAGTTTCTCCTCTTCAACACAGCTGACCAGGTTGTGACCTCTGACACGTCCAGCCCTCTCCTGGCCATTCAGAGTGTTCACCCTGAGAGTGTGTCTGATAGAGTCCAGTCCTCAGCTCAATACACGGTCAAGCCAGTGTTTAGCTCACTGATGGAGACGTGGGCTTCTCTGCACAAGGGTGAGTTTGGGTTCATGCAGTTCAACACATTTTACACACAAACACAGTTTCCAGAGTTCATGATTGTTGTCTTTCTTTGTCATTCAGCTTCTCAAACGCTGCACATCTCACCTGAGCGAGAGAGTGAAGTGACCGTCGTGACACGGGCTGATATACAGCAGGTACCTACAAAATCTACACAAATATTGTAGATGATTAAATAATATAAATGAAGGTCATGGTCTTATTCTCTGATGTGTGTTTGTGTTCTGTAACAGGTGGGTTCCTCACGCAGAACTCTGTGGGCTCCGTGGCTCAATAAACTGAGCAGCTGTTGGAGACTGAGAGGCGTCAGCTGCCCCACCACCAATCATCTCCTGAGCTTCTGTACTGTGAGGTCAGTGCTCATGTAGTGTGACATCACATCAACATTGTGCACATTGTGTTGCTTTAGTTGAGTAATCGGTGATTGTCTGTTTCCAGGAGATTTCAACACGAGTGACGAAGCCGCTTGGATCAAACACATTGGTGCAAAAGAAAAAAATGTGCAAGAAAAAAACATTTTTATGTTTTATGTTTTTTAAATATTTGTACATGTTTTTATATTGGTATATGGTTATGCTATTATATATTAGTTCTTTTTTCCATAATGTCTTGTGCAAATAAAAATATTTCTGTGCATAACTAAGGACAATTGTTTTTGTACACGAAAAAGATGTTGTCATGCAACACATTTTTTCATATTTTAAGAACAAGGAGGTTTCTTATATGACAAGAAAATGTGACAGTGTGTTGTTACCACAATATTTTAATAGTAATAAAGAGACATCAACAGCAGTCAGTGGTCTGACAAAGCAGTGCAGTAAAACTCATCAGACAAAATATGAGGCCATGCGAAACTTTATTGAATGCAATGGAAATCTGTCATATTATTTTAGCATTATGACAGCACAGCTCCTGAAATTAAAGAGATCAGAGAACACACACTGTACAATGGTTTATCATGCTCATTGAAATAATATGTTTTTGACCTGAAATGACCAAATAACTCAAATATGATCGTCTGTTTACAGCTGAACTTTTCTAATGGGATGAAACTTCTTCTCTTAATAGACTACTGTGAATTGCAGGGCAGTGTGCATTTACACTAATACGTTCCTTCAACTAATTGATAGTTATTTATTAGTAAAGGGTGTGAGTTAATGTTTTCAATGGCAAGCACCAATATTTTTTTACAACTGCAAGGGGAAACGACTAAAATAAATGGCTTTCAATGAGCAGGACAGGAAGGCAGTCATTTTCGTCAGGCATCAAACTCCTCTACCCGTATACAGTCACATTCTGCCCTAAAACCATTAAGGGGGAATGCTAACATCAATTCCAGCAAAATGTGACTTTCCTGAAGATCAAAACATTTTTTTCATCATGTAAAATTTAACCAATCAAAGGTTTAGCCCTCAGTTGCAAAATAGGAAATGCCTCCAACAATCAGCTAAAAGACAATTTTGGCAAACGGCTTTTTAACACTTTTGCGTTACCCGGGACAACACTGGAAAACACTTTAGACCAGTCGTAGTGAGCGTTCAACGTACAAAAGTTCCTGGAAAATGACTTCGACTCTCTCGTCACACTTCTATACATTACAAAAAAAAATATTTTGAGGTTTAAACAGGAATGTGTAAACAGTAAAATAAGACAGCAAATGAAATATTGTGATATACTTTAAGCATTGTGTCATACGCTTGACATGTTTACTTTATATACACATAGTCAGTCTCTCAGAATCAGATTATGTATGTGACCCTGGACAAAAAAACAGTCTTAAGGGTCAATTTTTTTTACGATAGGATGATATTTGGTCTATTTGAAAATCTGGAATCTGAGGGTGCAAAAAATCAAAATACTGAGAAAATCGGCTTTAAAGTTGTCCAAATCTTGTCCTTAGCATTGCATATTAGTCACAACAATTCAGTTTTTAGATATTTACAGTAGGAAATTTACAAAATATCTTCATGGAACATGATCTTTCTCTTAATATCCTAATGATTTTTTGGCATAAAAGAAAAATCGATAATTTTGACTCCTACAATGTATTTTTGGATATTACTAAAAATGTTCCCGTGCTACTTAAGACTGGTTTTGAGGTCCATAGTCACATATGGGCAACGGTGCTGAAGAAAAAGTACAAATTCTAATAGTTTCCAATGCAAATGCAATAATGAACCATCAGATGTTTACCATTAAAACCATTACAAAATGTCCTTGTAGTGTGTATGGTGTTCTATCGGTTCCCACCCGCCACATAACATCCCACCAACCCAAATAGTTTCCATTAAGACCAATACAATTCCTATTGAAATCCATTCAAGTGTTTTTCTCAGCAGGAAAATGGCTAAAAATCATTGGCTGTGATTGAAAAAGCCATGCTTTACGCTTTGTCTTTGACCTCACCAACGTGTGAAAAGACCTTTATTTTGATCTCATCCATCCTCCATGAAACTGAAATATTTCCACAGTTCAGTCAGCATAATACTCAATAACCTAATGGTCGCACCAACAATCATAAACTAATACAACAGAATGGTTTGGTTTCATAATCCCTGGCCTTAAAGCCTGTAATAGATAAATACGATTTTAAAATATCATAACGCTGAATTTAAAACAATACCTTCGGTCGGTTTAAAGACCCCAAAACACATACAAAAGCAAATACACCTACAGCAACGAAATTAAATGAATTCACAATCCTGCTGTGAATCAATGCCGAGTGTATTTCCAGAATGTTAAAACCCATCAGAAGTGGGTCTTGTCTGCAAACAATATTACTCACCGCACATTACCACACCGATTAATGTATATTAAATATGACATAGCTCGCCAAGAAAACTTGCTTACAATTATATTTAACCGGTACAATCACAAGCTATGCCATGAGAGCCTCTCGATAAGCAGCCGTACAATCAATACAGTCGTAAAAAATAAGCAAACACAAAAAATAAAAACAAACATAGAAATAAAAATTCAACTTAAGGCCACATCAACAAATGTGCGAGAACTGTACAAACTAATAACATTCAGTGCTTTAGTGTATCAACTTAAAATAACAGGACATCCATGACAATGTTTTTTGGCACATAGTTTTAAACATGATTCGGTCTTGGGTGCCGGACATATAAATGAGATCCATTTGCCACCCTGCAGAGATTTACATTCCAGTTGTGCATAAAACGTGTTCTCAGTGAACAGAAACGAACGAGAGAGAGCTTACACGGAAGAGTTTCAAAACTTCCCGTGTCATAGGAGTCCAGTATATACAAAGAAGTGCATTGAGAACGTGTACGTCTGGTGGTAAACAAACTAGTTGTAGGACTAGGATTTCACGGCCGCTACTTTTTTGGGAGTCCCTGGTTTTTTGGTCTGCCATAAGTGGCTGTGGATGATGATGGCATCGACGCTTGCCGACATGGTCTTGGCTGGGATTTGGCTGAACTGCTTCCGGTCCGAGTTGTACTTGTAGAGGCCGTCGATCATCTTACGTGAGATGGTTTTCGGGCCGATGCCCGCCAGCTTGTTGATCTCCTCCGAGTCGGGATAGTATGTGTAAACGGAGCGAAACTGGCAACCGGTATCCCGGAAGAGGATCAGGAAATTGTTGGCCTCTGATTTCTCCATTTCCTTTTAGAAGACATAATCAAATAGTTGAACACATATGGGCTAGACTTGTGCCGGTATTTAATAGTACGGTTTATTGTGATAGAAAATTCAAAATACAGTGAACATAAATATAAGCATAATTTGTATAAAGCTGTGTTGTAGGGCTGTTAAACGATTAATCGCAAAATTTAATGGAAAATAAATAATAATAATAAATGCAAAATTAATATATACAGTGCATATATTATGTAAACACACACTTTTATTCTGGATGCAATTAATTAGCCCTTGAGCGTTGCTATTGACAACAATGGCTACTTATTGCCAGTCAATTGTTATAGAAAGCCATGTAATAAACACCATATAATTATAATACCTATAATTGTAAATATAATATAGTTATTCGATTTAATTCTGATGCTTGATTTAAAATATTTTTTGTTTAAGTTGTTATTCCCCTATTCATATTATTCATAACAATCAGTAAATGTTCTGTCACTGTAAAACTACTTTATATATTCCGCTATCTGTAAGGCATTATTTAACTTAATATAAATAATATCTTAATTTAAATGTTCATTTAGTTCCCTACATTCTCAAAATATTTTTCTTTTTTATTGATTTTTTTCATTATTCTATCAGTTGGTGGTAGAAATGTAACTAAAACATCATTAAGAATAACAAAATTCAACACCATGATAATACTATTTATCCTGGTAAAACTCCTAGGCATTTTCTTGATGTGAAAAACATAAAATCTCAACATAAGCCTCAAACTTAAATACTAAATGAATGAATCCAAATGGAAGTGTCACCTCTAAGATCTTGTTCTTCTGTCCCTCGTTGACTTTTCCAGCCAGACAACAGTGAGCCAGAGCATTCTGTATGATATGTTTATTGGACTTTGCACTAGGCTCCTTGTATAATTTAGGACCTGCAGTGAAACAAATAGGGAAACTGTAACGCAACATAAATATTCATGCCAGAGTCCGCAGTTAAAGCCATCATGATGGAATCGCAATCCAGCGCTTTGAAGTCAGAAATGCAACAAGGACCCCTAGTGGTCGGGAGCTGCAGCCTCAAATTCCATAAAACAGTGTAGCGATCTAACCTGTGTATTCAGTGTTGGATGTCAGTGAGGATGTGGTAGAGCCATTCTCCCAGTCCTTCTCTCCGTTACGGCTACCGGAGCGAGCAGGAGACAAGCAACCGTCTGCTGAATCAGGCCTGCTGGGATAACATTACACACCTTAGTCCCGCTATACATTAAATTTGACAATACTTGTGACATACATTTCCTAACAACTGCTGTTTATAATGCAGAACCAGGCAGTGAGGTCTTTGTGACTAAACTAACCCAGATAGCACAATCCATCTGGTTTACGTCTATTTGACGTCTGCAAGACATCTTAAATACATAGTTTGCTCATCTGCAATACGTCTGCTAAAGATCTGGAGATCTGCTGCATAAAAACATCTGCTAAACATCTTAGAAAGAGCTGTTTTACATCCATTCTAAATCATAAACATCTTACAGACATCTTCTAGATGTCTATATGACGTCTGACAGCAGACATCTCCGAGACGTATTGCAGATGAGCAAACAATGTATTGTAGATGTCTTGCAGATGTAAATGCAGACGTCAAATAGACGTAAACCAGATGCATGTGTGCTATCAGGGAAAGCTCTTATCCTATGTAATATTATACATATTATACGTACACAGACAAACACATTCTGTATGAAAACAAGGATATTGATATGATATAAAAATGTATTTATATATAGACCATTTCACAAGATGTAAACAACACTGCTTCAGAAGCACTTTCTGTTTCAGTTATTCATAGTTGTACAGATGTTTGTTTAACATTTCGATTTAGTTGTAAATGTTCGGTTGGCTATGTTTTGCTTTCACATTGTCTATTTTGTGTAGCGTTAAAAACTGAAACAGGAAGTGCTTTTGGACCAATGTTGTTTACGTCTTGCAAAATGGTCTCGTTTTAATGTAACACATTTATTACTTAACATTGAAATTTCTCGCATTCTCGGATTTCTGTGTTTTTGATGAGATTTTTGTGAGGTTGACGTTGTGAAGAAGACAAAGCAAGACGTTGTAAGGTTAGTGATATGATAGCGTTTCTCTTTTGCTTGTTGTTGTTGTTGTTAAAGAATGACAAATAAAACCAAATAAGCTGTGATGGGTCATAGGGAGTGATTTTCATCTTTATTATTCAAAAATGCGGCATGTTTCTAAGAAGCAAGAACATCCAAGAATGCACAAGAATTGTAATGGGTTAGTACTGTGCATGAGTTACATTACATTTACACATTTACAAAATATGGACCCAAGGAACACATGTGTTCCTTGGGTATTCGAACCCATGACGTTTGTGGAGGTCAATGCTCTATCAATTGAGCTACAGAAACCAAGCAATGCTTACCTGGGTGTTTTTCTCTCTGAACCGACACTGTCATTATCGCCAATGTTTAGGGAGGCCAGAGACAAGCTTGAGGCTGAAAAAACACGAGGTCGTGAACCTGGGTGCAAAATACAAAAACGACACAAGATTTACAGTCACACAACCACAGCAAGCCCATTGAACTTTGTCTTACCCTCATAATACTGTAGTACAGTTCACTGCTTTTATATTGTTAAAACCTCAAACTAGGGCTGTCACGATTATTAAAATAATCGTCTCATCGCAATTGTTTGGACCTCATCGCGATGGTTTCAGACCATCGCAATTATTGCACATCTCTATAGAAGACACTAGGGGGAGCTGCAGTGCATCTGCATATTGCATATTGTTCTGTATATATTGTATTGTATGGTAATACTTGTAAAATGTACCACCACAACACAATCACTTAAAAAAAAAACTAAAGCATATACCATAAAAATAACCTGCAGTACAGTTTAATATTATTTAAGCTCATCTCAGTGTGAAAACCAGTCTACCAAAATTTCATTAACATAGACGTAAAATTGTATTGTAGTCTTGCAAGTGAGAAAAAAAACAGACTAGAAGCTTTTCTATGACTGATAGCATTTTAATGGTCAATTCACTCCTGATCAATTTACCTAATTTAGTCAAATAATTGTATTATTGACAGGTAAAAGCCTAAACCTTAAATATATGAAGAACCAATTTTTCCCCATGCTTATTCCATGACAAAAAACAGTCTTACATTCAGAACAATAGGTCGTTTCAAAGCTGAATCAAAAATGTATGAGAATTAAACGTCAAAGCCCTAAAACAGACAATTAATCGTCATAATCGCAATGATTTATTAGACAATTAATCGTCAGACAAATTTCATAATCGTGACAGCCCTATCTCAAACTGCTTTTCAAACGCCTTCAAAATTAACAAAATGTATAGAAAAAAATGTATTGTATATGCTGGTCTGCCATGTGGACCTTATATGCAAATAACTGACAGTAAGATTTACTTTGAATGTCGGGTAATCTTTTTTATGACAAATAAAAAAAAAAATGCTTAAAATGTAAAGAATTGATACTTGGTGTGGCAATATCAATACAGTATTGTAAGCATTTTAATGCAACCTAAACTTTAAAGTAATTTTTTTAGCACTCTACATCAAACAGAGACTGAATGTTTAAACAGCTAAATTGTCTACATTTTACATTTATGTTAGACGGGATAGAAAATATGTTATAAATGTGTTATTTATAAGCTTGAGATTAAGGACAGAGCTTGGAAAGCATTGCTTAGGAAGAGATTTTGCTAACTTTTTAGTAGTATTAAAATGCTTGTTAGGATGAAAAAACAGAGGGATGCAGTGAGCCGCACAGTAAAAGACAGAGTAGCACATAGCATGCAGTTCTGGGCTTTGCCAGTGGGGGGGCGTTCGCCCGTTACCTGCTGTGCCCTTGACAGGAGTCCTGGGTGACTCCAGCACATCTCTGTGGATGGACTTGGGTCTCGGTTTTCTCTGCTTGACCCCAGCAGGCCTCGGTTTCACAAGCGTGTCCATGTCTTTCATTAGTTTCAGCTGTTTTCTCCTCATGTACTCCTGCTTGATAAATTCTCGCCGGGCTTTTTCCTCTTCCTTCTTCATGCGGTCCTCCTCTGTTTTCAACCTGCGGAAACAGATTTTGAGATCATCTCTGTAGCCAATAAGAACAAGGGGACTTATAAACAGAGTGATTGAAAGTTAGGCAGGGTGTTACCTGGCTTCCTCTTTCTTTTGCTCAAGCTCCGCCTCCAGCTGCTGTTTCCTCTGCTGGCTTTCTCGCTCTCTTCTCAGCCTTTTCTCCAGAAGTGCGGCACGCTTCATGGCCATGCTGTCCTCTCCCTTCATATCGTCCTGACAAACATGAAGGCATCATTTTAAATAACATCAAACATCTTATTTTTTCAGATGTGTGCTGAGACCTAGGAATATTTTTTGATTCAGGTATCCACTTTCCAACAACACATTAACAGTTTTGTTGCATTTTTGTGGTGCTATTAAAAAACCAATCAACAGAGGTTTGCTACGTAAGATCACGCGTAATATTCACAAAACATCTAGTAGTTTAGTTTCACAGTAGTTTATAATGTAAACATTGTAGTTGTACTAATGTTGTTATAACGTTAGTACAACATCATGAAATGAAAGTTACAATTTTCTTCCAAATTGTCATGTATATATGAGTGAAGCAGCTTCTGGAATAAAAAAAATGCAGGGGTAGGCTTAATCTTGTCCTTCAGGAAGTTGAAAGCCTTGTCACTAGACAGTATAGACCATTTTGAAAAATATAAACAACACTCTAGGAAGTTCAGAAGCACTTCCTGTTTCAGTCAGTTGCGAGTCAGTTTACGTCTTGCAAAAAGTCTATAGTCTGGCCCTCGCATTGACACATAGGTCATGCAGAGAAGTGCTGTCATTTGAAGGCGTCAGGGAAGTTTAAGTTTTTAATGAAACAAACTAAACTAAGTACTGTTTAAACACTGCAACATTTCTTTAAAAAGGAGCTGTCATTTTTTATTTCATAGTGACTTTAGGTGAACCAGATATGAAGATACGACCAACACACTGCTCAGACTATTTGCAGAACACTGACTTTAAAAATGAAATTATTTATCTGCCCCAGTTTTCTGACCTAGATCAAACAGCTGCAAATGTACACATCCAGCAAGATCTGTCCTAACTAACCTCTTTCAGCAACTTCTAAAATTATACACCATGGAATTTTGTTTTAATCCATCAGACATTCATATCTACCTTAAAGAAGAATCCACAGCACAATTTTTGATCATCCTCCTTATTTTCCCCCGACGGCTCCTTCTCGCCTTCCTCCACCAGCATTTGTCCATCCAAAGGCTTGAGGACAGACAGCGGGACCTCGATCAAATTCATGTTGCTCTGATGGGTGATGTCTGCTGGCTTCTCGGTGGGAGTGACAATAACCGTTTCCATTACAAACTGCGTTAACACTTCTGATACATTCGACTCCACTGCAGGCCTAATCTCATCTGTTGGCTTTTGTTTTTCTGTTCCCTTGATTTGTTTCATTTTCTCCTCCGTCGGCTCCTTGGCACTTATGTCAACCTCTCCTGTTTCGAACTGTTGGGTTTCTTTGGTTGGGGACGTAATATTTCCAGACTCCAGGCCAAAGTCTTGCTCAGTCTCCTTGTCTGTGGTTTCAGTTCCTGAAGGTGGTTGCTTCTTCTGTCCCAAATAAGAAAAAGAGCACGATACAGACTGAGACGGGGAGAACCTTCTGAGACGTGGTATGCTGTCCACAGACTGAGGAACGGTCAGGACACGGCTGAAGGGGGCGATCTTAAGCTCGCTCGGCCTGGGTGTCCTTGGAGTCTTGGAATGAAAGGAAGCAGACTTTCTCTTGAGGTTTGTAGGGGATTGATGCGTATCTCTTGGAGAATCAGCAGGTGACGGGGAATCGGAGGAGCGTGCGCCGCTCCCCCTGAGCTCCCGTACTTGTTTTTGCGGTGAAGGTTGAGGCACAACCCAAGCCTGTTGCTCACGCATCTGCATGATGACTTCCTGTTGCTGGGCCAGTCGTTGCATCTCAGCCTGCAAGAAGCTCAAGGAAGCGTTGAGCTTCTCAATGGAGTGTGTGTACTCCATTAGCTCTGCTTCAGAGGTGCCGTCCTCGCCTGGCGACTTTTGCGGAGACTTAACAGGCTGAGGCGTCTCTGCTGGAGTCTTGCTTTCTGAGTTGGGAGCGTCCTCCTGGGATGGCGATGTGCCGTCGCCTTTCCTCTTGAGCACGGTTAGGAAAGCGCTGCGTCCCATTTTTTGACGGTGCCGAGTAAATGCGGCTTCCACTTTCTTCTTCTGGGCCTCGATGGCACGACGTTTCTCCTCGAGTCTCATGCGCAGTTGTACCATTTCGGAAGCCATGGCTTGGGCGGGGTCCTTGGGCATCTGGCATGCAGGGCTGATCTCGGGAGAAGGCGCCCAGGAGACGGAGTGGGGAATGTTGAGATCCGAAGCGTCCGGTGTTGTACCTTGGGAGGTGGCACCTTTGGGTTCCAAGTTTGGATTGAGTTTACGAAACTTCTGCTCGGCAAAGCTAGTCATCTTGATCCCAGGTGTGAAAGAAGGAGTTGGGGTACTTCCAGCAGGGGACTTGGCACCGATGCTGCTGGGACACGGGCTTGTCGAGCCCTGACTGTGGCATGCTCTGGCCTCATAGTCTTGATCTGTGTCGAGATCCATGCTTACAGTACAATCCCTAAGCGACGAGTCCTCATCTAACGTCTCTTGAATGTCCTCCGTTCGCACATGGATGCCAGTGTCAACTTCCGTGGTTGACGTGCTATCAGCTCCTTTGGACGACTCCGAAACCGAGCCTAGATTGCCTTCTTTTGCTTCGGGGTTCAATTCTCCTTTGCTCTGGAGATGAAGAAAGAAACCCTCACTGGCGCTCTGTGACTCTTTCTCTGGGTTGTGGATGATCTCCAGAGCCTCTTCGATGCTTGGTGGCCCAGAGCCATTTAGACGACTGTTATGATTTCCAGACAGGCCGTCAGGGCAGCTTTCCTCCTCTTCGATTCCCATGTTCTTACCATTGACAGGCTGAAAAGACAGATTTCTCTTAATGCCACTGGCACCATGGGCCATCTTAAAACCAAACCCTTCGGTGCTGACAGACCGGGTCATCCCCCGGCCGGTTGATGTAGGAGTTTGACTGATGTTTTCTTTATCAAATGGGATTTCAAAAGACACTCCCTGAGCAGGAGACCTAGAGAGGCACAAAAGATAGAAGGGGAAGATCCAACGGGATGTAGTTTGTAATTTTATGTTGGCTTTGAGTCTTAAAAGTAACTTTTTTAGCATTTACCTCTTCTCTTTGGGCCAAGTACCCATGAAGCTCTCCACGAATGACATTGAGGTTGATCGCTTGATCTCACCTGTAAAGCACACAAAAATGATTATACATTATATAGCACTGAATGTATTTCAATAAAGCAGTTTTAAGATTGGTCGTCATGACAAATCGGTTTACCTGAGCCTGAAGTCTGTGGTTGAGGTCGGAGGGGGAGACTGAATCATAAAAACAGAGTCAAAGTCAATTACTGTTATTAGTAAAACAACTGACAATGTAAAACTTATTTGAATGCGTTACTGTAGACTCCATATTAATAACCAAATACAACCGACCACGCTGCAAATGTACAGAGGTTTAAAAAAAAGGCATATATAATTTCTATTAATAATGCACCATTTCAGCAGCTACAAACATTAATAATAAATAAAGGGGAACATTTTCAATACCTTGGTCTGTCTGGACTGGGAGGTCTTTCTGTGAAACTCCTCTTTGTGACTTTTGAGATGGGTACAGACGGCAAATCTTTCAGTGAGGGTGCTGGTGCTAATAATCACAAGGTAAATGCAATTCAAATGTTATATGCGTAATGATTTATGATAAAACCACGAAATATGGAGAAAAAAGGTTTCAGAAGGACAGCAGCGATACACAAATGTAAATGTGATTGGGTCATTTTTCAGATAAAAATGTTCAGTTGTAAGGGTAGCTTACCTTCAGCATCTAACACCTGTGGCTGAATGAATGGCGGTTTTACAACCTCGAACCACCAGAAGAGCTCAGCCATAAACACAAGGTAGTTATTCTGGAGGAAGAACATTTCAGATATTAGTATTTAACAAATATCAGCACAGAAAAATGTTTCATGTTTTTTTATTAAAAATAATTTCGGTAGTTGTCGAATACAATTAGTCTGTGCAACATTCCTCTCTTCCCACAAGGTGTCTCTACAACCTTTAAAAGTTACAGAAAGGAAGACAAATGAGATGTGAGATCATCTTGTTTCTGCTCATAGTTATAGGAGAGATCTAAGCAATGTCTCAAACTGGCCTTAGACCTGTCCAATTCTACAATCAAAAGAATGATTATTGACACGGTGCACATTAATTTTATATTCTTCAGTATATTTAAACTCTTTAGTGTATATTATATCGTCAGTGTAGTTGTTTAATGTGTTTTAATTTTTGTTTATTATTATTATGTTGTTTTAACTATATCTTGCCGTACAGCACTTTGGCCAGCATACACTGTTTTTAAATGTGTTTTACATATAAATTTAGTTTATAAATATATGTTTTATAAGCTTTATGTTATAGGGCAAAAGGGGTTTACTTATAAACACAAAGATATGTTTTTTGTTGTTGCTGCTTGGCCATATCTAATAAAGAACACAAAACAATTTGTAGCATTTGTTTTGTTATGGCAAGACTACAGCATTCATGACCTTGAATTCAATTTCATCGAGAGACTACCTGACATGATAAATGCCTCCAGTACACTATTCCCACTCAGCAGATTTTCCACACATCAGTTTAAAGGCACAGGGCAACACCAGCAATTACCCGAGGACACTCCCGGAAGACATTACATCTACATTTTAATTGACTTTCAACAAAGAGAGACTTGTGCCTTTTAATAGCTCTCCCAATGTACTATATAACAAAATGGTGTTTATTGATCATATGAACCATTCAATTAACTGCCCCCAATCCATATATTTCTATAATAACACTGTCAACTGCAGCAAATTGTCAGATTATGAAAATATGAATAATAATTGGTTCAAATGCCAGTTTATCAAAGCCAAATGCAATTTAAATAGTAAATACATAAGTAGGTTCACTGCAGGTTAACAGTGCTAAAGCAGGTGCATGTTTACGGCCAGATGGTGTTTGGCACGTGCATCCTCTCTTCCATCTGTCTGTCTGCATACTTATCTACACTCAACGCATGAACATATAGAAGCCTATAAAATAGTTTAGCTGTTGGCGTTGCACACAGCGCGCGTTCTGTTTTTTGATGGATGAGAATTACAACAACACAGCCAATGGACTGACAGTTGCAGATGGATGAATACATGCAGAAAAGAACAGACCAATTGCAATTCAACATGCCAATAAATGCAAGAACACCAATCTCTAATTCAGCATGCATCACAATTGCGTCATTGGCCTACTTGCATTCCCACAATGAGAGCAAAGTGAGAATCAAATTTCAACACAAAATTTCTTAAATATGAAGTTTATTAAACCAAAAATAGATGAATGGATGAATGTCATGTAACGTCTGGTACTCCATTTTTTAATGTTCTGACTTTTTCTGTGATGATACTCTCTTCAGAGAGCTACTGCAAAGCACTACAGTCGAGAGGACACTAACTTATCACGTAACCATGGCAACCCCCACGCAATAGATGCTTGTATAGGGACTTGGCCACATGCTTGTAATGTCAGACATTAAGAAAACCGAAGTACCTGCACAGCAAAATCGCCAGTGTTAAAAAGGGTCAAATTAACTCTCGCAGTGTTTATATAATCCGAGTGTGGATTATATATACAGATACACCTTTTTTAACACTGGCGATTTGTCTGCGTATGGCATTTACGCAGTAAATCACCCGCGTGAGATTGAAACTCTGTAAACACCATCTGGCCAATTTATTTTTGCATTTTATATTAACATTTTAGCTTTTATAAAGATTATGATGTTCCAATCCTGTCAGGGAGAAAATGAATAGTATTTTCTTAGGAAAAGGTACGTGTGGTGCCAATAGGTATGTGGTAAGTCTATCTTGAGGAAGACCACCTATTTTTATAAATAATTAATAAATAGAAAGTATTAAAATGTCAACCCTTAAATCAACACTCTAATAAGTGCTGAATATTAAAGCAATGAGTGAATCTGATCTACATTAGAAATGAAGTAAACTGGGTCAAGGTTGCAGCTCAGCGACCTGCTCTCAATTCAACTCACAGTACTGAGATTTAGACACTGAATTCATCAAAAACAACAGCTTGTCTAACAAACAACTTTAGGTATTCCTTGGGTATTTTTAATGCAAATTAAAAGCACAGCATGTGTGATAAAGTTGTACTTGGAGTCAATGGTATCCAGTTTGTCTCTATGAAGAGTTGCTTTTAAGCACACCTCATGATTTTGGCAAACCAGGATAAAGCCAACACCCGCAGGCGGCACTCACACACCAGTGTGAAAAACAGCTTTAAATAGCATCATATCACTCAGTAATGTACTGCGGGCCTTTTTGCCACACTACTGCATTTCCTACAACTGTAGCAGCTCGATGTATTAATACTTTATGAATAAAAATGATTAAATATACAGTATTGCCTTCACAATGAATGTCTTTGTTTTTCACAATGTCTTTACAAAGAATGGAGAGGTCTTTATTGTGCTTTATTACACGGCTCGTTCTGATTGGCCAGTCGGACATTTGCAGGTTCGTTATGTAAGGGATAATGTGCAGGCAGCCGGTTGTTATCGCAGGAATAAGCCCCGACAGTGTGATCAGAAAAAATCACACCGAAGGGGCTTATTTCGAGATAACAGCCGGCTGCTTGTACATTATCCCGCTTATTACACGGCTACTTGGTGAAAAAACTGGACATGAAATGTGAATTTAAAATATTTTATTAGCTCATTTTTACCGAATGCAGACCTTCCGCGAGGAAAAGCCGTTTACTTTCTATTTTAAGGTAAGAAACGACGCGTTCAAATGTCATGAAAAAGCAATTTGGTTTAATCATTTGTAAATATATATTTGTCATATACTGTATGTTATTAAAATACATATTTATATTTAATTAGTAAAAAAAACCCGTCAAAATTATTTGCTGCATCCGGGTTACCGTGTGTTATTAGTTTTGAGAGGTTGTTATCTGGGATTATTGTTTTTGACCGATTAACTTTTGTATATTTAATAAGAATCCATCTACATGTAATTTATACAGTGAAGACTATGCAATGTTTTATTTTCTATGTGATTACTTCTGGAAAACCTGAAAACCACTGTTTATGACATTTGCATGTTTGTTCTGTTGAATTTGTTTTATTTTAATACTGACTGTTTACTTGTGTTTATCAATATCTGAAATGTATATGACTTGGGCTAGTAGTTTTTGGTGTCACAACCTTATTTATTACGGTTACAAAAACAACGAAAATAAGGCAGAAAATGCTGGGTCAAAAAGGGACAAACCCAACTGTTGGGTTATAAATTAACCGATGCTGGATTGTTTTAACCCAAAATGCTGGGTTGTTTGAACCCACTGGCCCCGACATCTTGACAGATTTACTACTATTAACATACAGTATAAACAGATTAACATTTTACTATGTACATGGTTTTCTAAAAAAACGTCCAACTCTGTTTGATCTTTCCTAATTGAAAGTCTAGAGAACAAGCAAATGTAGGCATGCGTAGGTTCGCAAAGCTTACTTTGATGGAGGAATGGGCGTATAGCATGTCCTCCAGACTGAAGTGACAGCACTGGTTGAAGTTCTCCCTGCAGAAGTCCTGAATGAGCTTGAGGTTGTACAAACTGTCCACCAGTGACATGGTCTCCTTCAGGCAAATGTCTGTAAGTCAGAGGCGATTCAAAGTGCTTCAGTAATAAGACAAACTACTCAAAGACGCAGCTTATTCACTCTTTTAGGAAGCTACCTTAACGGCTCAACCAATCACACAGAAGACCATTAATCATTGAGTCTAAATGACACATTAGCCTTTAGAGATAAATCTAACAGCATCCATCACTCATGACGTCTTCATCACTGTGATTAGATTAAAGACATGATTAAAGTCACGTAGTAGATTTGTAAACAAGACATTTTAAACAGTGCATAGTAGTGCTCGACTGATATGGCTTTAAAAAAATGCAAAAAAAAAAGTAATGTCCAGGTTGATGCTAGATTTTGTAACTAAAGGTCTTACTTGCCTGTGAAAAATGGCAAAATATCGTCTGAATTAGCTTTTATGCCAGTATAAAAAATGGAAGAGAAAGACAAAAAAATATTAAAATTTTACTAAATAGGTTTAGTAATATTTTGATGTTGCCTTAAATGGATTCCATTAATTTTGGTCATTTCGTCACACAATTAAATTAATAGTTAATTTTAAGAAAACTAAATAATTTAATATTACAAAATAATTTAGTAAATAATTGTATGTTAAATGCCATCATGACATATTTCGCTTAAATGAGCTCAATATATATATATTTTTCTCATGCAAATGTATTATTTCACTTCACATTTGGATTATTTAAATGATGGATGTGCTCTTTGGAGCTTCAACATTTTTAGTCCCAAATAAAGAAAATCAATCAAGGGGAACCAAGGAACAAAAGAAATACAAAGGATTACACAAGAAACAGGAAGGAACAAAATACAAACTTAAAGTCCACCTAACAAGAACATGGAACACGTAACAATTCCTTTATTTTCTCTCATTTCCTATCTCATTTCATTCTCCTCCGTACCTAATTTTAGCTCATTTTCTTTCTGTTTCATCTCTCTCACCCATACACAGTCACACAGGAAGGGTTTTGGCAGGTGTACGTACCCTCCAGGCTGACAATAGCGGGGCAGTAAAAGTGCAGGAGGGCGGCAAGGGCACAGCCATCTGTGCTGTCTTTCAGCAGGTTGTCCACCGGGGGGATCCAGGGAACAGATTTGGGCAGAACCTGCTCCTTTCTATAACGGGCCTGGGGCAGGACAAACAAACATACGTAAAACACATGTCTTATAACCCACAAGCATTTCGCAATTTAACATAGTAAATGGTGAGCATGTGGAAAAATGCAACAACAAAATATGAGCTGCGTCCGAAAGCAAAGGCTTGTCCCTTCCTCGAGTCAGACTGACTTCAAAGGAAGCGGTTTTATACAAAGGTGCCTAAGGCAACGAAATGTCAAGTCAATAGAAAAAAATCTAGTAAAAATTACATATATCCAAACAAATATTTTGTAACGACACTATATTATATTTCTTTGTAGAGACAGAATTTTATGTATAAATAAACAAATAAAATAAGTAAATAATATAAATAATAATAAACAATGATGATTTAATAACATGTTTTGCTCCATCTAACAAGACATCTCAGTATTTCTCAGGTTTCGGACACAGCCTAACCGTATTAAAAAACATTGAAAATAAGAATGAATACATGATGAATGGTATCATAACCTCGTTTTTACTCCCAAACTAATGTAAATGCTTCAGATAGGCACCAGATGACAACTAAAACTTGCCTTGCTGTTAACGAAGCACATGAATGAAAATGAAAAAGGCGTTGTCATGGCGACAAAGAGACGACTGAATCATGAATAGGAATGCAAGTCATTAAACATAATCACACTTACAGGAACCAGCTTCATATACCACTTGGTTGGAGACTTTAGAGAGACAAAGAAAGAACGAGAGAGAGAAGAGAGGGTTATGAAGACAAACCTGATTTAATACTATTAGCTGTCTAAGTCCCATATCACCTTCATCACTAAACGGTTGACAACAATCACTGATTTTTGTGAAACCCTCGGAAGATTGGCATTGATATGACACAAAGACTTCAATAACAGGAAAACACAATATTCTGAGCTGTGTTGGTGTGACATTGTGGGCGCTGCATGCCATGCTGACGGTTTCAGGATGTTTATAGAGCCGTGTACCAGCCTGACATTCCTCTATCAGCACAGATTCTGTCCGCAATGCCTCTCTAACACACACACACACTTGCGCATACACACAAAGAGACAGCGAGAGAGAATTGCACAATGTTCCTCTAAAAAACTGCTCGCTCTCATCATTAGCTATCCACACAATAATGTAGACATTAAAGGGATAGTTCACCCAAAAATGAAAATTTCGGTCATCATTTACTTCAAACTTGTATGACTTACTATCTTCTGTTCTGCAGAACACAAAAGAAGACATTTTGAAGAATATTGGTAACCAAACAACATTGAACCCCATTGACTTCCATTGTATGGACACAAAACCACAGAGACATTTCTCAAAATATCTTCTTTTCTGTTCTACAGAAGAAAGAGTCATACACAGGTTTGGATCAACATAAGGGTGAATGAATGATGGGTGAAGTATCCCTTCAACAAATGAAAGGAATAGTTCAGAGAGAGGGTGGAAAGTTATGTAAAAGTAGATTAGGACTGCAACACAGACCCAACAGTAAGGACAAGGACGCTGTGTACAGACAAGGACGCTGTGTACAGACGTGTATGACAGCGCACGGTACTGCTGTGTCTCTGGCGTACAGTAAAAGAGGTGAAACGAGGTAAATCTGACATCGTCTGTCTGTGTTGGCCAGATTCGCCGTGTCACACCGGGACAGGAAGTTTAAAGCATGAATCAGCAAACATCTCGCTCAAATCATCAGCCCGAAAGATCAAGACCGCGTCAGAGTTTGTGCTTGCCACAGGTCTGTGATTCAGCAAGGTCAGGAAAACACCGACACAGCAACGAGTTACAAAGCACGTCAACGCGGATGATGATGCAGTACATGTCAACAAGAATCAATGCAACATTAATAGAACCTGAAACGCTACAAATTCTGAATAAAATATGTTTATTTTAACTAATAAAAGTTATAGACTGACGCTTTAGATAGTGAATTTTGACTCTCAATTGTACATTCACAGTTCATTTGGAGTATTTCCTGTTTTGAAGGGCAGAATGCTTTGAGCAGACTTGAGACATGTACATGCTCTCATTATAACACAAATCCATCTATATCTCCGGCACGTATCTTTCTGCTGCAGATGAAAGTTGCTTTGAGTCAGAATAGGAACAGGAAGTACACTCTTACCTGTGGATTCTCGACAGGCTCGGCGCTTTGTGCTTCCCTCCTCCGCTGCTCCTGCATTATGATCTCCTTCAAGTATTCGTTCACCTAGAATTAAAGGCACAAAACAGATCAGAACGAACATGTAGAAAAGATGCTATGAACTATTAGCACCTTATACAATCAACTTTTTTTCCATTTCATTTCTCCATAGGCACTTTAAAAGCCACGAATCAATCAGCTGTTAAATGCAAAAATTGCAAACTTTGGCATGAAAAAACAACAACACACGGAATAATTAAAAAAAAAATTTGTTTTACTAATGTTAAATAATAGCACCTTATTGTAAAGTGTTACCATTGTTTTTTAATAAACTGACTTTAACAGCACTGTGTGTTTAACACATAAATAAATATTATAATACAAAGTCATTTCATTTTGTGGTCCAGCATCCATTTGCTTTATTTCTCCTAGACAGAAGTTTCATATTGATTTTCTTTAAAAGCCTGGTTGGTAAATACAGTCCCAGTGCAATATGTATTTATGATATCAATGCTTTCAAAAGCCCATTTCATTTAGTTAGAGTGCAGATGAAACATAAGAGATGGTGAATTCTCCCTGCAGGCTTTAATGGTTTGTTCACTGTCTGTTTAGCATGTGTTAGCGTGTGTACATCTGCGGTTGGGTCTTGATTTAGGCTGGTTGTACAGCTGACCTACAAGGGAATGTAAACATTCTCAATCACAGTCTTGCAGGGATGTTCCCACTTTTAAGATCCCCGGGGAGATAGTACATGCCAGTGACGGAATGTTCTGGAGTCTTCTACATGTTATAAGTGCAATGCATCTCTTAAACAAGTAAAATGTATTCATTTATTTATTAATAATTATTCATAGAAAATATAGTCATTATTGTTCTAAAACTAGTATGCTGGTATTTTTTCAGTGTAATAAGGTTTGGGACGGCATGAGAGTTAATTATGACAAATGAACTGTTGCTTCAGCCTTTTAATATCTATGTTGGTTAACATAATGTTTGCACAAATTAAAATGAATATTAAAAAAAGCAAACGTGCATATTTCAATATGCATAAATGGAAATGGTTTGTAGTAACATTGTTAGATTGTCTTAAAATTTTGTAAAATTTGGCTGTCCACTTTAAAAAGTTGCTAAAAGAATGTGAAAATGTGCCTATAATAAAATAAAATGAAAAAAAATCAAAATATAATTTCTTCTGAATAATATTTAATGTCATTTTTTATTTGATTTTACAAGTTTAATGTATAATTATATTGCATATTGCATTATTTAGCAAGTTATCACATCACAATTGTCTTCAATATACTGCAGCTCAAAATTGGGACATTACATTTGCATTGCATTATGGGTAAGTTTGGAAGTTGGACGACAGCTCTTCTGCAGGGTTGTTTAGGGAAGAACATCCTCATAAAGGTAAATGAATCTGAACCAAGAAAGATTCTGGAAAAGTAATATAAAAATGTACATATATAAACAGTTGGTGATGGATACCTTATTCATCCAGCTGGTCACAGCATCTTCTGTGTCGTATGGCACATCTCCATCCTGGTCATCGGTGGAGTATTGCTGCATGCATGCCATCACCTTCTCAATGCTCACCGTTTCCACTGTGTACGCCATCATCAGAGTGTCAATTATGGCCAGGTGGGCGGTCTGTAAACGAAACAAACGAGACAATTAATTTAGGTTATTAAAACTGCTGATGCAAGCTCTGTTTATTCTCATGAATACATAGTGACGACTGTCAATCTCCCAATTGGTATTGAGTCACTCCTCTCTTGGGGTTGTTGCCTTGGAAACGGCAGCATCTGTCCCCTGTTGCTCAACCCAATTAGAGACAATCTTTCCTGAGATGGGACGCATGATCCTGCTGTTGCTCGGGGGCCTTTTTAGTCTCAACATTATAAGTGTCTTCCTTCATCCACGACACATTTACTTAGTGTACTTGATTACACAAATAAACAGCATGTGTGAGATTAAATGTGTGACGTGATGTGTGAAAAAACACAGTAAATATCAACCTTAATTAACTTCTTTTAAGCTACTTTCCCAGCAGAAATTTAGTGGTAGTGACAAGAATGATGCAGTAAATTATTTCTGAGCTCATTTCTACTTGATCTGACACTTTAAACGATATTAAAGTCAATTTATCATTTTAAGTAATACCACTGATTTAACTGTAACCAGACAAGGTTGGACAAAACATTGAAAAACAACACCCTAAAAACCACCAAGAGCACCCTAGCAACTGCATAGCAATATTGTAAAAGTCATCTTAGCAACTGAACAGCAACGCCCTGGCAACCAATTACAGTACCCAACATAATGATGCCTATTTTCACACGTGTAACTGGAAATTAAATTAAATGAAATTCAATTCAATTTAAACTTTATACTATTTTATTTTCCATTTTACCATTTTTATATTTATGATTTTCTTTATTATTTAATGTTAATTTTTTTACCATTTTAAATGTTTACATTTTTTATCTGTATTGTTTTTTTATTTATTTTAATTTTATTTAACCAAGTCTATGGCTTTAGTTTTTCCAGCCTTAAGGATCATTCATACCAAGAGTGATAGCTATAACAATAACTATAAAGATAACTATACCGACAAAGTTTTAAAAATCTTTCGAAATGTAAAACAATAGCAGCGACCACCCTATAACAACACAAAGGAACGATACTGTTGGAATCACTTTTAATGTAAGCATTTTTTCCAGGTGTAGTTAAGCCAAAAGTCTCATTGGATATATACTGTAGATAAAAATGACTAAAACAAATTGAACATACACACATGCAAGTGTTTGTGTGGGTTCATCTGAGGTCAAGTGGGTTTCTTGAGCACAGCTGGTTAATTAAATCAGGGATTTAACCTGGCAACCTTTTCATCCCAGCCCTCCCACAGGAGGTATATCTAATACCATCCTCCTTATGCGCTCATGACATCACCCTCAATTTATCAATTTACGATAAACAAGCGGCCCAGCGTGTCACCTCCACCGCAGTTGACATTACCTCTAGGTACAAGCAGATGAAAACTGAACCCCCATCCTGACGAACAAATTTAAAAGTGCCTGTCTGATTAACAGCCTTGTTTGCTCAGAGACTTAAGAGAGTTTTAAGAGGATATTGATTTAGTTTTGCTGAGAAAGCTAAGGGGAAATGTGCACAGTGGGTAAAGTTTGCTCTTTCGACAAATCACTCCAGGAAAACAATACAATAAGAGATAAGTGCATCTCATGAGCATTGTTCAAGAGACTAATGATTGTATTCCAGGGCTGCCCTAGCAGATGCCTGCTGTTAAATGTTCAAGCAATGGAGCACCGGGGGTAATTCATCAATGAATTATAATAAAAAAAGAACAACAAATACGTAGAAAGATTAGGTTTTTGCAAATGCAAGAAAATCATGTTTACATAAATAAACGTTGGTCCTCCATTGTTCAGCCAAACAGAGACACGGCGTCCGAAATCGCATACTATGACAGTACGTACTGATTTATACCTACCTATCGACCGTTAAAACAGTACGTTCTATATAGTATGAGTGGGAGTATGAATACATTTCGGACATACTGCATCCGCCATGTTTTATGGTCATGTGACCCGTATGCTCTTTGACCTATGACGTATTAACAACATCCTACACGTGAGCGTTGATAAAAACATCATTTAGTCACAAGAAATTCATTTATTGGCACTTGTTAGAAACGGAAGTCCGCCTTAAAGCTTTCCGCTATATTTATTTGATTTACTTTTGAAATTTGATCGTTGCTCAGCTCCCGTGGCATCATGGGATAGAGAAGTGTCCATCCGATCCACACTCACGAATCTCGGCGGAAGAAGTAGACCATCCGGGTATTTCTCGCTGTTTTTTGCATACTGAGGTTTCGGACATACTATTCATGACTCATACTCATTTTCGCCTACTACTGTATATAGTATGGAAGTAGGCGATTTCACACACAGCCCATGTTTCTCATTTGCTCATGAATTATGGATGGTCTCTGCATTAAAAATGTTTAGCTTTTTTAAAAACTTTCACCAAGTGGAATCACGCATTCCTTTCAGCTGAGCAGGCCTTTTTATTTCAGCTGAACAGGTCAGAACGCCACAGCACAGCCTTTCTGTCACATCACACATGTGATATCACATCCGCTCTGACAGACCCCAGTGATAACGCTGCATTTGTTGGACTGCTCACCCAGCGATTTCTCTGCTTGAGCGAGTCTGATTTCTCCTCCACATGAGCTGTGACAAACCCTCTTCAAGCACAAACCAAAAACTGAAGATGCTCTGTTGCGTAAGTGCCTAGGCAGATTACACATAAATCCTTTTATTGATGAAACATTCTGCAGTCTGAATGAGAGTAAATGACCACAGTCTGCCCGATAATGTGATCGGTTTTAGGAGAAAATTCTGTCTCCCATAATAATTTTTAATACCGAGAACACCACCTCATCTTTAGATTGTGAAGGAAATGGCAACGGGACATGACGCAAGTTTAATTCAAACCTTTGTTCGTCACATGAGCACCATGGCTCTGCTACATCGCAGTTTCAGATCATAAATAAATGCAGCGCACACACAAAAAAATAAGGCTGTTATATAACAAACTATGCATCCAGACGACAGCAGTTTCATTTCGATCTGTACAAAGGACAAACTGTTTTGTAATAAGTTTCACATAAATCAGCCACATAAATCATGTTTCCAATCTCACAAATGCACAAATACTTGGCTTGCACTTCTAGCACCTCGAATACTCCATTTAAAGGTTTTCAAATGTAAAATCTGTTGTCAAATTGTATCAAATCCAACTACTGACCTGGGATCAATCAACACAATCTCATGGCAATTTGTAACTATACGTTTTAGTGAATTGGTGGCTAATTTGTATGAATTTGTAAGATCTCATTTGTTTTCATACCAACTGATTTTGCTTCAATTAAAGGCATAGTTCACCCAAAAATGAAACTTCTGTCATCATTTACTCATCCTCAAGTTAGATTTCGTCGTTCTGCTGAACACACAAAAAAGATATTTGGAAGAATGTTAGCAATCAAACAGTTCTAGGGCACTATTGACTACTATAGTAGGAAAAAAATCTACTATGGTAGTCAATGGTGACCCAGAACTGTGTAGTTTTACACATTCTTTCAAATATCTTCTTTTGAGATTAACAGAACAAAGAAAGTCATACAGGTGTAAACAACTTGAGTATATAAAGACAGAATTTTCATTTTTGGGTGAACTACCCCTTAAAGGTTGTGTTTGGGGTGGACCCTCATGTCTGTTTTTTTTTAAATTATCATAACTTTTTGTACGATTCACATTTTATACGATTTTATACGAAATTGTACGACTGATCTCTTTAATATCTCAGGTGTTTCTCTTAGACTGTAGTGTGATGTATTAAATGAAAGTAAATAGAAAAAATTGCTCTTGATTAAAGACATTAGTAGTATGTTTTGAGTTTGGTGGAAGAGATGAACTGTGTGTTGACCTAACGCTACAGTATGTTCCACCCTCTCAAAGGCACCGATGAGACATACCAGTCAAGGCTGCTAAAGAACTTCACTGACGTTGTAAAGAGCTCTTCGCAAACAGGCTTTTGTTGGTGCAGAGCTGAAGACATTCTGAAATAGGGCTCCCTTCTTTACTTCAGGACAGCCAAAAAACTAAATCAACTCCAAACAATTACATTCCTCATTTCCTTCGGTTTGGGTGAGACACCTCAGGGCCAGAAAAAAATTACTGTATGCAAATGTGAAAAATGATTTGGGCATGTGCGTGCTAAACAAAAGGAAAGCGCAGAAACAGTCAAGTCTTTCTTACAGTATATGATCAAAACACAAAGATTTTCTCAAATATTTCATATTTAAGAGAAATGTTTGGGGTATTTTTAATAAAGAAAAGGAAGGAGTCTCTTTAATTTCCTGTTACGTTGACATTCATGTCCTCTGAAAATAAAACATCATAACAGCTAGCCAAGAAACACACAAACTCAAGGCTCTGTTTATTCTGACACAGCTTTGTCTCTCTATCCTCCATTTTGGAGATTTCACTTTCACCTTGACCAAAGCTCTTGTGGAATGAAATTACACTAACAGATCCACCTTTTCCAGCACAGTGCCCCTGCATCACCACCTCTCAACTGTAAAGAGGTCGTCATGGCGACGGTGCGTGTGTGAACAGTAGAGAGACGAGAGAGTTGGGATGGAGGGAGTTTAAGACTGGTCAGCTGAGATTTGACAGACAGGTTTGGATGCTGAATAAAATCTCTTAAATAATAAAATCTCTGTGATACTATGTGATAATAGTTTTTTTTGGGGGGGGGAATATTACGTATTTATAATGTGCACAAAAATGCATTTCCTGTAAATATGTACTGTTCTCAAAGAGCAAGAGATCAGGAAATACCCATGTTGACCTTGGGAGCCAGAATTTTTTATAGTAACAAATAGTTTTTAGAATTTAAAAGAAACTTAAATGAAATGTAAATATGTACAATATCATGTGCTTTCACGATTAAGCACTGATGTCATATAGGAAGTAGGTCAAGTGTGCATACTGCATAGTATGCTAGTTTGTGAATTATGCAGAAGTCTGTGTCTAAGTCTGTGTCTGTTCACCCTGGATCAAATCAAATGTACATTTTATATGCCACATATACAACCATACATGGTATGACATGTAGTGAAACGCTTTTTACGACTGTCCTGAAAGAATGAATAGAATGGAATTAACAGTAGACAAAAAAAGAAAAGACAAAAAATAGGAAAAATAATAGAATAACATGCAATGATAAAACAGAACATTTATAAAATATATGGGAATATGGCGAAAGCTACAGTGGGATACTGGGATTTGTAGTGGAATGTCATCCTGTTATGTGAATAAAATACTACCACTAAGAAAACAGAAGCCAAAGAAATTCTCTCTTTAATGTGTTATATTTTCAATGTAGGTTGTTTTTTGGATCTGTGTTGTTCTGTAATTTTATGCGATTCATATTAATACTACTACAAATTTAGAAATTTTCACCATGGTGATAATAGCAGGTCAAGGAAGACATCTGCTTGGAGAAACACCAGGACACACACGCATACCTAAGTCTGGACAAAAAACGCAGAAGCTCACCTAAAAATAAAAAAATCTTTATATTTTCACTAGTAGAACTGATCATTTAAGATAATTTAATCAATAATATGTACACCGTATGTATACTACTGTATATATTCAAGGAGTCTAACATATTCAGGGATCTCTGGGGCTTGATTTGAGCACTTTCTTCTGGAACCCACTAGAAGACATTTGCATTCATGGCACACATACACATATGGTGAAAAAACGATGGTTGCAGTGGTCGACTCAAGGACTGAGTGAAGTACGGGAAAATGCTGCTGCATCCGAAAGCCAGAGGGCGCTCTCGTGCGGAAACTCCAAATACGCACTGCAGAAGAAGACCATAACACCTTCTAGAATCTAGGAAATGCCTGTGGCTACCCGATCCGTCCCGGAAACACGATTTGTTCCGCGCATGCGCGAAACTGACGTCACTTCCTGTTATCGGCGACGTTTTACGACAGTCTTCTCGACCTGGGACCAGCTCGGAATCTGGCAGGGGTGCATTTCTCGGCATTACACCTGTTCCGAGCGTCTTCGAATTTTATCATCAAAGGTAATTAAATTGCGTTAAGCTATTTTATAATTAAAAGGAGAACTGACAATCTGTTACAACCTGGGTCATGTGCTTAATTTACAAAGTTATGTTTAAAATATCGAGCTACATTAACTGTACTTGTTAAATTCCCGTATAGAATAAGAAAACGATAGAAACCTTCACAGAGATGCTAATGGTTTACATTAAAATACTACTATGAACCATTAGCTTTTACCATTAAAACCATTACAAATTTCTTTCTTTGTAGTGTGATTTGTGCATTATTCCTGTAGGATTGAATTGTGTTATTGGTTACCATCTGCAAGATGACATTACACCAGCAGATCCCAACACACAGTAAAGACCCACAGAGACCATTATAGTTTCCATTACAACCAATACAATTTCCATTGCAATCATTACATTTATAATTATAAAATCAATTTATATATAAAATTGGTTAAATTTATGTGATGTTTTTATTGACCTTTATGGAGTTTAATTTTAGTCAGATATCAGATAATATGATATTTCTTTTAACTGCAACTTTTTCATGCTTTTTTTCTTCTTCAAACAGGCGACAGACTCTTCTACACCGGCCCAATTAAACAGTACATGCGGCTAGTTGTCCTGTCCGAGGAAGACAACCTGATGGTTTTGGAGATAAGACTTACAGAACCATATTTAGGTTGAGACTTAAGATAATTTACTGGCCTTGTTCCAGGCATGTTATTTGGTTACAGTTTCCAAAAGGAGCCTCGTTCTCAGGCTTCAAGTTTGTATAGAGCCTCGTTCACAGGCTTCAAGTTCATCAAAGAGCCTAGTTCTCAGGCTGCACACCTGATAATTTAATTGCACGTTATGTAATTTTGTGTTCTCTTTGGAATCCCAGACACATTGCAAGCTTCATTGACCCAGGATCCTGGACTGAAAAAACAGGAAGAGACCTTGAGGTATGTTTTAAATGATGGAATTGTGTCAAGCAAATGTATGTATATAACTAAACATGTTTATTCGACTGTGCTCTGGAATACTTGATTCTGATTGGCCAGTTGCAACATTCCAAGGTTTGATATTCCCAGATAACAAGCACACAAAACTAATAACACATGGTAACCCAGTCTTTATCACACTGTCAGGCTTTATTCTGCGATAACAACCTGCTGCCTGTACATCATCCCTTACCTAAAAATTGCAGTTGTTTTTTAAACTAACTGTGGATGCACTTTTCCTTTTCCAGTTTTTTCCTCAACAGTCCAGTGGGGATTCTTGTGGTGTCTACATGCTGATGGTAAGAATGTTTAATTTATCAAAGCTGTTAGATAATAAAACCAAAGTCTTACAGTGTTATTTGTGTTTCACAGTATGCTCTCAGCATCTGCACATCATGTCCCTTAACATTCACAGAGGTAAGCTGGATTTTCACACAAGTATGTCATTGAACTACTGGTATGTGTGCATTTTTTTTGTGTGTTTGAGGGTTTTAGGAGGAGGTGCCATTGATTCGCCAGTGGTGGTGCATTAACCTCATGGAAAGATTTTGCCTAGAAGGGTATGATAGATTCTACAGATATAATTTCAGTATCTTGGCTGTATTAAGTTAGCTAAAGCTATTACATAGAGTTCATATACATTTACATATATTTTCAAAGGCATGGACAGAGGTTTGCATACTGGACCGAAGAAGCATCCCAACTCCTTCAGGGGATCGTTGAGCCTGTGTTTAGGGTGTCGAAATTCACCACCACCAAACTGTCACCCAGCAGAAGAGTTGTGGATGACAAGGACATTGATAAGGTTAATGATTATACAGTAGTGGTTATACATGAAGCATTTGCATGATTGCTGAATAAATAGTATAACTGTTGTGCCATTTTACTATGTAAGGAATAAATGACTATAGGCCATTTAATTAGTCAACCAATTAGAATGAAGCATAAACTTCATTTACTTCAATAGGTGCAGCAGCCAACCATTGTCCGAGACCTAAATACAGCGTGGTACTGGGTACAGAATCACAGACACTTATTCCGTGGGGAGGTGACAGAGCCTGCCTTTTTGCAGATGAACAGGGGTGATCAACAAAATGCCATCAAGAACCTCTTGGGGGGTCAATTCTCTGAGGCGAAGGATGCCTTTTTGTTTATATTTCATTACCAAGAAGACATGGAAACATTTTTGTCGTACTGTGTTGATGACCAAGGCCTAAAGGTCAATGCTATGTTCTACAAAGAGAAATGTAGTGTGTGAGTGTGTGTGCGCGTGTGTGAGTGAGTGAGTGTGTGTGAGAGAGAGTGTGCATGTGTGTGCGTGTGCGAGAGTGTGCGTGAGTGAGCGTGTGTGAGGAATGGAACAAATGTATAAATAAATTGAAAGAATATATATATAACTGTATTCTGTGTGTTTCTTAAATGCAGTTAAATATCTAGAACAGTTATGTAGAACCTATCTTTAGAAAATGAATAGAAAGAAAACACATCTGTATGAACATCTGTATTTTCCAAATTGTGTCTAGCAAATTTAAACAATTCAGTTTAATTTGACCATTTATTTAATTCAATGAAGTTAATTTGTGCCACATATTAACCAAATTTTAACCGAAATGGATCGGGTAGTTATTTTTATGACCACCTTAAAACAAACATGCATTATAATTCAGCAACAATTTAACAAGCCAGGAAATATCTCAAAGCATTGTAAGAAACAAATTAAGAAAAAAGAAACTTGTATAGATATAATAAATACATTTATTAATAGATGTAATAAAAAATATATATATTAAACTCCGAGTGTAAAACAACAGCAGTAACGGTATAGCCTACATACCCGAAACTGCCGTAAAGTGTTTCGATTTATTTCAGACAGGAAGTGACGTCAGTTTCGCACATGCGCGGAACAAATCGTGTTTCCGGGACGGATCGGGTAGCCACACTATGGACATCTTTTTATCACTGTTACTCAAGCCTCATCAGGTATTTTTATGATAATAAAGTATATTTATAATGATCATGTTTGACGGGTGTTGCTTTTTCAAATGCACATCATAAGCGACTCAAACTCGCACTGCTTTTAGATCGAGCAGCATTTCTACTGATCCCAGAGACGTGCTTCACGGACAAGCTACGCATTAAAAAAATATCGACACATTGCACATCGCAGCCAGCTCGATTTCAATAGGATTTAGTGGTATCGCGATAAATTATCGTGCAGCCCTCGGCTATGACCTCAACTGATGAATGCCTCAAATCTAATGTTCAGTTACAAGTATGGTAACACAAGGAATCCGTTTATTACCTAATAAAAAATGACATTTGCGAGTCAATTGTTCTATATCCTATAAAAACAACATGGAAAGGCTTAGCAACCATGAAGCATCCACATAGCAACGGCCACTCAGAACACATTAGCATCTCAGTGTTAAGGTCTGCATGGAAAAGGCACCACTTATAGTTTCTTCATAATTTACATTCAACTTTCGACTGTGAAAATGATTGTAAATAAAATTTTCTAATTTCACCGTATAGATGATGTAGATGTAGTAAATATTTGTTGCTCAATGGATGCCACATGATCTTTCATTTCATTACTGTTACTTACTGTCTGTCTTCAAAATCAATCTCTGGAAAGCTCAAGTACAAACCATAACTCATTCTCTCATTGTCATTGGGACGGCAGTGCTTTAGCATTGTGCTGGTAAGAGGCAGCATGGTTGCATTCTCTAGTGTTATAATTTACTCGTCGAAACATTCATTGGTCCTAATGGAGCAGAACTTATTCCCAAATAACTCTGCACGGGTCTCTGTGGACTGTTTAAACAAACGTGAAGTTACGATTCTGATGTGAGCAAAAGTCAAATATGATGATATCTCAAATGGGTTATTAACGCAGAGCAAGTGAGAGATAGCTTGAGGCGTTGTTGTTTAGCACACACGAATGATTTCAAATCCTTGAGAAAATCAAGATCAAAATGATTTATGTAGAAATCATGAGATCACAACTAAGCATTTTCAAAGACATACACTTTATACGAAGTCATTGAAAATACTTAACTTTACATTTTTTTTTTTTTTTAATTTATAGTTGCAAATTTAGGCCAATTATTGTTATTTTTATGTTAGCGTGCTAGGTATGAACAGGCCTTTAGAGTTGGGAATCTGGGGATAGTGTTAGGATCAATATTTTCATAAATTACTTTTTGGAATTTGCTTTTAAAATCCACTTGGCACAACCATTTACAGTAATTATTACGGTAGAAACACCAATCATTTATTTCACGATAAAGCTTAAACAGCATTTCCACAGCCTTAACAGAGAGAGCGTCAGTCGTGGCTTATTGTGGAGTTAGCCAGATCAAGTAATTCCTATCTTTGGCTGATGACCAATTGTCAACACCTCCATAAACAGATCTACTTCACTCACTGCGTGTTTTACATTCCACATAATGCACACACGAGAGACTCAGAATAATTTTGAGTTTCTCATATTCAAATCTCCACAGTTTTATAGCACATGCACACATCTTAATAACCGATAAGCACCTTTAGAAAAGAATGAAAAATAATCATGATGAGATGATGAATTATTTCTAGGTGTGGCGTGACTGTGTGGGTGAGTGTGTGTGTGTATTTTTTAAGCGAGTCTATGATGCAGAGTGAATGCGGGTTTGTGTGTGGGTGGGCGGGCGGCAGCTGCGGTGGCAAATATGATCCTACGGAAAAGATAGAGAACAATGAAGATATCAAGACAATTGCAAGGCAGAGCTCTCTCTTCTCTACCTGCGGATATGATCCGACTCCAGATAGAAATCGCTCGCTTTTCCTCAAAGAGAAACTCTCTGATTACTATTAAACAAAAGTCTGACAGCCTCTGCCTCTCACTCATCCAAAATAGAAGCCTTGCTGAATTATTGATGGTAAACCTGCAGCAAGTCATTCGGATGCAGTCGAATTTCTTTAACGTGGCAGAAAATGTCTGCAGAGCAGCAGGTCTCTGTCATCACAAGCTGAAAGGTGTTTAGTCACATTCAGAGATGACTCAGATACAGAGAACCATATGAAACGCTAATTGTAGCATTTGGAGACAGAAATTTTGGCAAATGACAGATGATTTTATTTTGTTTTACTTTTATAATATGTTCAAACTAGTGTTGTCAAAAGTACCGGTACTTCGGGTCCAAGTCGGTACCTAAAAATAAAAAAGTGGTCAACCGGGTACTGATGCTCTGTCTGACAGGTTGTCAGTCGGAAACTTTTTATAGACGCAACAAGACGTGATGAGCGGATAAGCGCGGCTCCGATCCACAAGAGATGCGCACAGAAATACTTCAGATTTAAGTCATATCACGAAGAAAACGAACAGAGTTTTGTGGTGAAACGAGGAAGCATCCGGATTTAAGTTAACAAGATCAAGCGGTAAGTTTCAATTTCTGTTGCGTTTGCATTATGAATGTTGTATCATATGTTAAGTTAAAGGTTTACGTTAAAACAAACGTCCCTGTTTGTGTGTTAATTTGTTAGCGCCAATGCTAATCCAGTCAATTGTCCTTATTTACCATTTAATGCTTTTATAACTGTAATGGGGTAAAATAATTGGGAGGACAGGATGGGGTTTACAGTACCTATTTTATTTAGGCCTATCTGAAATCTATGTGCTAGAAAACTAGCATACTAACTGTATGACTAGCAATGTGTATGTCTTGGATAGATAACTCTATTAGGTTTAAAAAACCACATTTAAACTAAATAAAAATCTATCTGTTGCATTTATTATTTTAATATACAGTTACCTTAATGTAAGTAATCTTGTGTAAGTGCAGTATAAAAACTGAGGTTTGATTTAATATTGCATATGCATGTTTGTTCAGTCAGTTGTCTTACTGAAGTTTATTCTATTTGTCTTATACAGCAGCAGACTGAGGAGGATGTTCATCAGCAGGAAAGACCCCAGTGAGCACACAACAGTTTCAGCAACAATTAACTTATACTTCATGTATACAAAATGGCATTGCTTTCTATACATTTATATTAACAATGGGCTTTATTAATAAAATTATGTTTCAATTAGCATGTACTTGTGTTTTGCTTTGGTACCGAAATTGGTACCGAGAACCGTGGAATTTTACTGGTATTGGTACCGACTACTGAAATTTTGGTACCGTGACAACACTAGTTCAAACTAAGGTCTGAAAAATATAGTACCACTCAAGGGGTAAATAATAGTAACTATATATTGTGGCGCAAGAAAAGAATACTTTTTAAAAAAATGATTTTTACATTACATCGATAATCCAACGGTTTGAGCTGAGAACACATTCAATTTTTTCCCCGTTTACAGCTTTAAGATGTTCTTTCTGTGGGTTCAGCTTACTTCTTGTCTTTGTTAATTTAATGTAAGATTCAGTTTTATTGTTCAGTGACAAATCTTTTCAATTTCTATTAGTTTATAGACAAATGGTTCAATTAAACCATTTAAGTTATATGTACAAAAAAAACGTTATTCATAATTGTTGTGGAAATATTTGAATTTCGTTTTCAGCTTTTTACAATTTCAGTTATTTTTTTGTTCAAAATATTTCAGTACTATTGTATTGTGATCCCATCACTGTATATTGTATCAAATCAATCAGTGTAACCCATAGTAAATAAGTGTGTAAACCAACAATTCTGTTTATGAAACATGGCATAAAAAATATGAATTTTGAAATTATTACTGATATTAACAGCTTCCTACGGGCCACATCATAATCACGATGAACACCAAAATATAATGCACCAATATATGCAGTTAAAGGGATATTTTAACCAAAAATGACAATTCTGTCTTCGTTTACTCTTGTCATTTCAAACCTGTATGACTTTATTTCTTCCGCAAAACATAAAAGAGTATATTTTGAAGAAAGTTGGTAACCGAACAGCGCCGGCACCCATTCACTTCTATTGTATGGACACAAAACCAATGCAAGTCAATGGGTGCCAACAACATTCTTCAAAATATCTTTTTCATTTTTGTGTGAACTATCACTTCAATGTACATGCTAATGCATCAGCCACATCTGCTTTGTATTCTAGTGACTGTGATCATTGACCGACACAAATCAACACGTAAGGATGCCAATTAAGTTTTTGTGCCGAACATTTCTGCGTCTCTGAAGAAAGTCATACCAAAGTAGAGCTAAAAAAAACGATGTCTACAACTGACAGATGTTGCAGTCAGGCGGCTTACTGTAGCAGATCTCGAGTAGGCCGCTTGATGTTAATGAGGATTTGTGAACTCTGACTTCAAGGTGTCGAAATGTTCAGTGGTTCCTGGAGATGAAGCGGTTTAGGCCGGGATCAACAACAGAAGGTCTGTCTGACAGCTACACCTGGATTTGAGCGGTGCGGTTAGCTACTTAAAACTTGCAACTTGCTGGACAAAGTTTTTAGCCAATCACCGTTGTCATAAAAGCCATGGGACTTTTCTTTCTGGAGCTGATTTGGAATGATGTAAAATTGCTTCAAAAATAAATCATCTTTCAATTTTTTGCCCGCAGCAGAACTTTGTTTTTACACCTTTAGTCCCTTGCTCAGTCTCCATACAGAAACTATAAGGGATCATCTTTTACTCTAAATCGCAGTTACCGAAATAACTTCCCGCAGTGAGACATGATCATTTAATGTAATAAAAATATTCAATTAGTCATGGGAAGCAGACAACCGTGCAATAATCATTATTGGCACTAGAAAAAATGGTTGTTCTCACAGTGAAGAGATTATTTGCGATGGGATGTGCTCAGTTGAGGCTGAGGAAGCCAGAGGCACAGCAAACAGCACTGCGGTAATTAAGAATCAACAGGAAATCATTCATACAACAATAACAATCTAACAATCAATTATGAGACTGCGCTAGCTCTTCAACTCAACACATGGACATGAAGATAAAAAACTATATGGCTTATTGCTTAGAGAACATTTCAAGTAGATCTATCTACCCAATCACATCTTCCAAATCTCTTTTTTCGTATAGGACATTTTAATCAACGTTTCTGACTTAAAAACGATCAAGTGTTCATTTCCAAGTAGGGCTGCCGCTGTTAATTTTGTATTCATAAACATATACACATACATGTACTGTATATATTTCAGAATGTATGTACAGAAGAGACTGGTGATTTTTGCATACGTGTGCTTTCAGCTGTTCCTATCTTTTTCTTATATTTAGAATAAATTTTAGTACGAAAGTTTTAGTGAATCATGATTTGTTCTTGAAAACATTCGTGCGCAGGTTTCACACACAAATTTGTGCGTACGCATGCTTAGTGAATGAGACCGTTATTCAATGGTAAATAACATATGGGTCTACGCTATCACTGCAGTAATGGTAAACAGTAAACACTATTAAATCAATCCAACCCTAATAAAATTCTATGTTGAAATATTATGTCAAACATGTCAAATATTCAATTTCTCCGCCCACTCGGCCTTCATGATGTCATCAAAACAGAAAAGTCATTTTAGAATCTTTACGCAATCACAATTTCAGAGGTTATTATCATCATCCTCTCACCATCTGTATGGGTTTCTTCTGCAGGTCCCTCTCTGTCACCAGTCTTTCCTGGTCATTGACGTACAGGCCCTTCTGAGCCAGAGCCTGTATGACGTCATCATGACCCAGCAAAGGTTTGGCGGCGTCGCTCTTTAGGATCAGGCTTCCTGCTCTGCAGTACAGCTCGGCTGACAGCAGCAGGCCCGCCACCGGAGGTTTAAGGTGCTCCTGCTCATACTGGTCCTTGTAGAACGGCTCGCTAAGCTCTTCTGGAACACTGTCTGCAAGACCATAAACGAAACTAGATCAGTTAACATGTAAAGAATACAGAGACATGCACTGTGTCCATCTTGGCTGTATGTGTCACTTTTTTACTAAAATATCTATTAGACTGTACATCTCATATGAAATAATATATTATAATATATATTGTCTAGAAATGTGCGATACTAAATTATTCGACCGATAGCCGATTATTTAGAGTGCTATCTGCCAATACTGATACAGATTCTGAAGATTAAATTAGCATTTTAATGTTATTAATTTATATAATGACTATTAATATTAAACATCAAACTGGTGATGTTTCTTTACACTTCTATATACAGAAATGTATATAGCACAAATTCATTGTATTTTCCTAATTGGCATGCTATATCGGCCTTGATCGATGGCTGTTGTTAAATTATCGGCCGATAGCATGCAAAATTGCCTTTATTGATCGATACCGATTATTGGCATCTCTAATATTGTCTAATAAAGGACCTGTTTTTAATAAAAAGTTTATTTTGAATACCCTAACCCTAAGTTTATAATTATTATATGTTATTTAATTCTAAATGTTTTCAGGAAAAACAAAAAAAACGACAAGATGCATTTATTGGCTTTTAAACCCTTTGCAATGACTCACAGAAATGCATTTCAACAAATTAGTTTTGTTTATTTATTAAAAGTGGGGAATTTTTTTGTGGATGTCACAGAATGCTCAATGCTGCTCATAAAACGCACATTTTTGCTTTCTGCGCATTTTTGGACACCTCCACGCTGTTACATCACAGCAGAGAGCTGAGCAGCCAAGATTTTTTTTCTGAATTTTGAAAATCAAAGCTTTTTCTAATCTGTTGAACAGCTAAATATAAAACTCGGTGTTTCTCCACGCAGGCTCTCTCTCTCGCTGGAGAAGATGAAGGCCAGAGAAAAGCCCTTAAAGGAAGTGGCTCTGTGTCTACCACGCATCTAGAATATCAAAACCACCATCAATATGAGTGATTTCCATGTGGATGTTTCAGCAACACAAATGGGTTCATGGATCGGCTGAATGAGGTCACAGTATCCACGGTGAACGAATATGTTTAGCTATTTATTGAGATGGCAAGAACTATTAAGCTACATCTTTTGTAAGTCAAAACTGACTGTGCTAATGGCAAAGTAGATGTGGATGTTGTATGAATTTTAACATGAGCACAATGAACATGCAAATGAAGCATATAGTGTATAACTTTAGTGGTTTTAGGTTTTTAATGTGGCAGCTCAACAATCAAACTTTACACCGATGCTATCTGAGCCACTAGGCGTTGACAATCTAAGTAAAAAATATGACTGTGTCGAGATGACTGTGGTTGCCATAGCAACAATAGGGAGGTTGATCGATTCCCCTGCTGTATGTATCTACCCAGGAGCTCCTCACAAGCCTCATCAAACAGAGAAAAGACACAGGAGAGAGAAAGAGAGAGTGGAACTACACACGTGTTATATTTTTGCATCTTCATACTACAATTGAATCACATTTCAAAGGGCGAGTAGCTAAAACAGTTAAAGGGCATGACTTAGCAAATAAACAATGCTAGACCTCTTATGAGATTTAATATGTATTATTTCCAAGCCTTTTTTCACAATTACTTTCAACTAACTCACAAGGTCACGGGTGTATGAAGTCTCCCCCTCATTTTTTAATGCTTCATAGTTGTTAATGCTACAGTTTTTGCTACAACTTTTTTGCTTGTCCAAATTGTGTTTAAAATAAATGTCATGTGCAAAGTTAGATAGAGTACTACTTATTTTATTTTATTTACACATGTAAAAAACAACTGCAAAAACTATACATTTTCAAGTGAGATTTAACATTTAAGTGTCATGATTAAGAGACATTTAAGTGTCATGATACTTGTGTCTATTTTACTGTATATTACTATATATATTTAGTGGTTTCAGTTTGTCATTTGCCTAAGAAATGACAACATTTTTATTGTATAAATAAAATAAGTTTTTGACAGTCTAATAAATTTGTCAAACACTGTATAGTCTTTATTTTAATTTTTATACCCAAATTTGAGCCGGCACATTTAATTTCCCTCAGAAGTCAGAAATTAAACAAGCGTAACATTCAACTACTAAAACCACAATTTTTCTATTATCGGGACCGTTCACCCAAAAATGAAAATTCTGTCATCATTTACGCAACCTCAGGTTGTTCCAAACCTGTAATTATTTTTTCCTTGTTCTGCTGAACACAAAGGAAGATATTTGGATGAATGTCAGTAACCAAACAGATCTCATACCCAATTTACTGCCATAGTAGGGAAACTAAATACTATGGGAGTCAATGGGTGATGAGATCTATTTGCCTTCTGACATTCTTCCAAATATCTTCCTTTGTAAATTTGTTTAGCACTGTATACAGCCGCATTTTGAATATCACATTCAAATTTATATTTGAACTTTATCTAAATACATGTACATGTAATACAGTTGTAATTGATTAAAAGTGAATATGAACTTGTTTCTGAAAAAAATACAGAGCATATTAGCATTGTTATTTTGACCTGTTTCTCCAGTTTTTATTTTCTGCAAATAAATGCAAATAGAAACAATATTTTGATTTGAAATTTGGTAAAAATGTTGTTAGTAGTTCACAGAATGTAACAAAAATTATAATTTTACCTAAACACATACCTTTAAATAGTGAATTTTAAAATCAGAAAAACGGTCTTTGAAATGGTCTCTCATTTCTTTCCACGGTATATATTATATTATATATATATATATGTGTGCGTGTACTGTATGTACATACACGCATATGCATGTATACCGTATGTAAATACTGTATATTCTATTGTATGCTGTGCTTTAAAATCTTAATTTAACCAATACTCATATAAAGCCTTTAATCTCTTGTATTGTCATCTGTCCTAAGGTTACGCCACAGAACACGACAACAATGGGCCAATATCACCCTGAAGGCCTGTCAAACACCCTACTGAACATTAGCATATTCTTACCCTTAAGTTCAGTTACTGAAGGTCACTTTAAATCAAAGATTGTACACACTAACCACGCTGACAGCCAGACCGAGCGTTTTCATATGTGTTGCATCTGGGCCTGAAGACGAGTCTGTGCATTTAAATGAGAGGGCCTGAAGGCGACCAGATGGCCTGTGGTCAGATCAGTTAACCAATCACAATGGCCCTGCACTGCTACACCGAACCTCAAAAGAGACAAAAGCCAAAACATCCAAACACTGAAGTCCATCTGTTTTATCATCAGAGTGAAGTAAAGTCAAACCATTTCTGATAGCATTGTGTGTTTATTTAAACTGATTTTCAGGTTCCTATCCATTCGTCACCAATGATCACTAATCTTAAAGTGTTTATCTGTGTTAAACATACATTCCAGCATTTGATCTGATGAGTGTGGTTGCAATTTATTTTGATTTCCCACATGCCACAGGCAGCTAGAGATATGATGATCACAAAATAGATCGTAATTGATCTCCTTCATGGTGTGTCAAAACAGTCCTAGGAACATACTGATAAATGTATACAAAGAACGCACGGTACAGAGTTGTGTATATTTACAGTACTTAGGTTTCAATATGTACAGTATAGGCATTACACGATCAAATGCAACAAAGTGACTGTAAGTATAACATGCTATGAGGTGCTGACCTGTCTAAATTAAGACATGATTCATTGTTACGTTCCTCACCAATGTATAAATAAAACCTTTTCAACTCTATGGCCCGGTTTCACAGACAGGGCTTAAACTAAGCTTAAGCCAGGACGAACCCTTAGTTAAATTAGGATATTTAAGTTATTTTTATAAAAACGCCCAAGTAAAAAAACATTACTGGTGTGCATCTTGACACGAAACAATGGCACTGACATATTTTAAGATGTTTTAGGATGAGTTATTTTCAGTTAAGACAGCTCAAACATTCATTTTATTATGGGACTAGCCTTAAGGCATAAGTCTAATATAGTTCTAGATTTTTTAGAAAAATGTAAAAAAACAAATATTTAACTATTGCACAGTCATAGCAAGAATTGCAAAATGTTTGTTTATTGCATTTAAAATGTTATATTTATGTGTGTAATGCAATACATTTGTAATTCAATTATAAAATCAAGAGACAAAGATGATGGCAAGAGAAAGACGCCACCTACCTGTACCAAAGGCTTTTGCCACGAGCCATGTGAGACTGGCTCTCGTTTTAGCTTTGTTAAAATCATAATGATCAAACGACTTGATGGCAGGAACAATAAAAGTCTTTTTTGGATCCCTGGAGTCGTTCAGATCTCCCATATTCCCAGCTGAAGAATCACATCCAGTCCTTACGGCTAAACGATGACATCTCTCCGAAGGAATTCAATGCATCAAATCTGGAGTTTTTGCTTTTTTAAATCAGTTTTTGTCAGATATTTTAACATACATATACCAGATCACTCTTCAAAGGCTCGGTTGCGTTAAACAACGTCTTATTTTGACATCGATTTCGACCCGATCCGATCATACAGTGGGGTTCTGCCCACATTCATCCTGGTACCCCATTTGATTGGTATCGTTTTCTGCTTAATAGCCCCACAAATCGGGATTCAGAAGAGGCGGATGATGCTTTCTTATTTAAAAAAGTCTTTGTCTTCCTTACGATCTAGCCATGTTCTTCCCACATTTTTCCATCTGGATATTTACGGTTATTCTCCCTTCTCTGTTCATCCAGCGCTCTGCGGTCTCCCTGCAGTAGTGTAAAAGTAAATGATCTGCGCATGCGCGCTCCGCCCAACGAACGCCAACAATCCAAAACTGGGCAAAAATAGGAATAAGGTGGGAATTAGACATGGGGAAATTTCATTAGCTTGGTAAATCTAATTTTCTTTCTGACTTTTAGATTTTACTCGTGTTTATTTGATCCTATTGAGAACATATAACAAAATCAGAACACCCACTTTACAAAAAACATGGCTTTTAAGTTATTTATAATTAATATATTGACCAAGATAATACGTGTAACACTATTGCATAGTCATCAACATATAAAAAAAGCTATGTGTAAAATATAAAAATGTAAATTTAAACCATATATTTAAAAAATACTTGGGCTACTAAAAAGACTATAATACCGTTAACAAATATTTTCCAATCATTTGTGCATGTGCGGTTCACCCAAGCAAACACTAAATCTAAATAATTGTTTTATAAAAATATTATTTATAAGTAATCGGGTTTGTCTTAATAAATAAAAAGCTCTCTAACTGACAGTTTTACACAATTAATTACAACAATGAACATAATGCTATTTTATGTTATTAACATTTCACGGTTGTTTGGTTACTGGTGAATGGATGCTTAAAAAACTACAACACCCAGCATCAAAGCCTGCGTGACTGACGTCACGCCTGTGCGACTGTTTGGAAGCGGCAGATGGCGGTATCTCCATTACTTAAAGCTTTAAAAAGCATACGTCACGTTTTCCTTTGTAGTTAAGTTGTGTATCTATCGAATAACTGCTGTGTGATGAGGGCGGGCAGAAGATGTTTACGCCAAGATCTCTGAAGCTCAAAAGAGCCAGCGAGTCCCCTCAGCACAACCCCAAGAGGAGCAAAGCGACATCTGAAGACGGTGTTTCCACATCTCAATCAGATACCACATCTCTGATATCTGATTTGAAATGTCTTCCAGATGCGACTGTAAATAAACAGGAGGATTTTAACTTGGAGACTTCAACATCACAAACAGGCGAGAGTGAAACTGAGAAGGAACCGAAGCAGAACGAGACTGAAGAATCTGATGAAGAAGAGGAACCTGTAAAGTCTTTCAAAAAGAACCAGAGATGGCCCGAACCCGGAGAACCTGTCTGCGTGATGTGCGGTCGCTATGGAGAATACATCTGCGATAAAACGGACAACGATGTCTGTAGTCTGGAATGTAAAGCCAGTCATTTGGCCAAAACCTGCATGGACTTTGGAGAGAATGTTTTTTATAAAGATCCACAGGGGGGTTCTGATATCTCCCACGCATCCGAAACCCACAGTACCGGTGCCCAAGATCTGGGTTGCTCAAACAAGGAGGACTCTTTCATATCTGAACTGACAGAGAAACAGGTTGAGAGAGTCAAAACAGAGTTGGCGATTGTGACTCGAGGTCGTGATGTCCGTAGACCCATTATAGAGTTTGAGCACTGTAACTTTCCCACAGTACTCGGGGACAATCTAAAGAAAGCTGGATATGAAGCGCCCACTCCCATCCAGATGCAGATGATTCCTGTTGGTTTAACCGGGAGAGATGTTATTGCCACTGCTGATACAGGGTCTGGAAAGACAATTGCCTTCCTTCTTCCAGTGGTGGTCCGTGCCCTCGAGGTAAATATTACATCTGATTAGTATTTCAGCAGGTAGGGGCTATTCAACATTTAGTCACTAGATAGTACAAACTGCAATGCTGTTTCGTGTTTTTACTGTTTACTGAGATGAGAGCGTCATTCAGGAAAACAACACACAACCCAACAAATGCATAGAGTTCGTGGGACTTCCTTATGGTTGGTCACATCAGTGCTGCAAATAAGGCAAATGTCAGTCATCCGGGCTTTGCTTCTATTTTGACTCGTCATCGTGTTTACATTTACAAACTCCTGGTAATGTTACTGTAGATATGGAGTCCTCTCTTGTGCACTTGCACTAGTATGAGTAATTCATAAGCGGATCTATGTTTGGCTCTTCTGTAATCTCAGTGCACTTCCTCTGAAAAGTTCACAACAAGAATGGTTATTTTAGATCAGTGCTGATGAAAAAATGTAATTGTAAATGTTGTATTTGACAAGCGTAGTAGAGTTGATAGTTAAAAGATCAAGTTATATTTCCATAGCAATTACAAACAATTAAAATCAAGGGTATTCTTGAACTATTTTATAGAAAGAAAGAAAAAACGAATCGGTTAAGCCAATTTTTTTCTTTTAATTTCTATTAAAATAATATTATTATATATAAAAATATAAATTAAACGGTTAACATGGAAGTAATAGCAAACATAAAATAATGCAAAAAAGTAATTATATTTACATTATAACAGTATAACAATATAATTGTTATATATCATTATGTTAATTATAACAAATTATTAAATGGATATTTTCAATAATTAATTCAAATAAATAATAGAAAACTAATTGAGAAATTATTAAATGGATATTTTTTAGTAATTAATTCAAATAAATGAGGACAAAATCTAAGATTGAAAAACCAAATTTCAGCTTGTTTGGTCCATCAAGCTTACTGAAAATGTCACACCTCATTTTGATTTCTATCCAGAGTCAAACTGTTGCTCCATCTAGCCCCACGTGTGTTATCCTGACCCCGACCAGAGAGCTGGCTATCCAGATAGAAAAACAGACAAAAGAGCTGATAATGGGTCTGCCAAACATGAGAACTGCTCTTCTAGTGGGTGGGATGCCATTACCCCTTCAACTCCACCGACTTAAACAGAAGATCAAGGTACCTTTTGCTTAGGGTAAATTTGTTAAAATTGTATTAACCTACCACAACACCTTGTTTCAAATCTCAGGTCTGTGGTTGCAAATGCTTCTTATGTCGACTTTAGATTGTAATAGCCACTCCAGGACGCCTTCTCGAAATCTTGAAACAGAAAGCTGTACGGCTGGAAGATGCCAGAGCTGTTGTGGTCGATGAGGTAACCTCATATTTTGTGTCTAACCGTTGTCTAGTTTGTTTCTGGTTTTTTTATTAATGTACTTCTAAAAAACCTACCAGGCAGATACCATGCTGAAGATGGGCTTCCAGCAACAGGTTCTTGAGATTTTGGAGCACATCCCTGAAGAGCATCAGACTCTGTTGACGTCAGCCACCATTCCCACAGGAACTGAAGAGCTAGCAGCTCGTCTCACACGTGACCCTGTGAGCATCACCATCGGCCAGAAGAACCAGCCCTGCTCCAACGTCCGACAGATAGTTCTCTGGGTGGAGGAGCCATCAAAGAAAAAGAAACTGTTTGAGATTTTAAATGTGAGTGAAGCTTCGGGTACATTTAACATATATTTAAGTACAGTTTGCTTCATGACTGATGCAAGTTTTCATTTCAGCCAATGTTACCAACTAATATCTGAAGTATTTTATGAATCAACATATGCTAACCATCCCTTATTTTGTTCTAATTGATATAAACTTTTACAAATTGACAGCAGAGTAATATTGAAGTGATGTTTGTTGTGTGCTCACAGGACAGTAAGCTCTACCAGCCACCGGTTGTCGTGTTTGTGGACTGTAAACTGGGGGCGGATCTGCTGTGTGAAGCCGTGCAGAAGGTTATGGGATTAAACACAATTGCTATCCATTCTGACAAGACACAGTGGGAACGCAATAAAATTGTTAAGGTAACGCAACAAATTAATTGTGCTATACACTCAAAAGTCTATAGCACTGATTATTCAGTTCACGTCATGTTCATACGTTCTGACTTATGATACGTATATATTGTTATTAATTTTTTTTATTTACAAACATTTTGTTCTGTATTGTTATCATGCTTAGGGTCTCCTGGACGGCCAGTTTGAAGTGGTGGTCAGCACCGGTATTCTCGGCAGAGGGCTCGACCTGGTCAACGTTAAACTGGTAGTTAACTTTGACATGCCGGCAAACATGGACGAATACGTTCATCAGGTATGACGAGTTTTGCAAATTATTAATATGTATCAATAATATGATGACAATACTAACAGAATGCGTTCATTTCAGATCGGTCGAGCAGGTAGACTAGGCCACAGAGGCACAGCCATCACCTTCATGAACAACAATAACAAGCGTCTGTTTCTGGATATTGTAGACAGAGTAAAACCCACTGGCTCCATACTGCCCCCGCAACTCCTCAACTCCCCCCATCTGCATGAACAAATGAGGAGAGCCAAACAGAAGAGGAACCACAGAGATGATGTCATCGTAACCAAGAGCAACCTCATTGACATCATCAGGAGACATGACAGAAATTCAGCGAAGAAATAAAATATTTTTTAGTGTGACTTCTTTTTGTGTTCTCATTTGTATTTCCAATAAATGTTACTTATGAATACAATATTTGTCATGTTTTGAGCAAAATCATAAGATGAATATGAGAAACTATATATACATGTAAAATTATATTTAAAGCTTTGATTATCAATATAAATTTGAATTCTCATTATTCAGACGTCTAAGAATCATTTGCTTTTAACAGCAGTAATTTTGAGATACTCTTAGATTCTCACTAATGTAATGATGGTATTTGTAAAACCACAGAAACAAATAATGTACAGTGGTGTCTCTACAATAACCACAGTTGAACCAAATGCATCTGTAGTAAAATTGTAGTAATAAAAATGGTTACTGCACTCTTACTATAATAGAAACTTTGTTTATTATTATTTTCCTAAGGTCATTTTATTCTCATCGTAATAAAAAGACTTCAGTAATAAGAATAACGTTCTGCATTATAGTAAGGAATATTCATCATGACAATGTGTGTTTTGTCATTTTTATTGTAAATATATTTAGCAAAAAATAATGTCTTATGCTGCGTTCCAGACACCTCGGATATCGTATATTTCCCACCCCAGATCCGGAAATAACGTCTGAATTTAGTAACATCACAACATTAATGGTAACGATTTAGTAACATTAAAATATTAGTATTTAACATTAAAAAAGCGCTGTTCCAGAAATGATTTCCGGGTTGATATGGGAAATATCCGAGGTGACAAACTCCCTTTTGAGAACATGCGGGTTGGACTTCTGCGTCGGACCTACGCCGTAGCTCTACGAGCTTACGTCTTGGGTAGCTGACCAATCACAACGCGCCGGCTGTTTTTGAATTGAAGCGGTAGTATGGCGGTGCACGTACAGTGTGTTTTTTGTTTATATTGACAGTTCATCTCTTTTGAACTACAAGTCCACGTACAGTCTGTATTTTCTCATCTTTGATACGTTAACGGTATTACGGGACAAGATAGACTTTTTATACGACACGAGTATTTACAAAAAGATCTTAATATATGCAGGTTGGTTTTTATTTATACGTTCACATGTTTTTAAATCGGCAGGTTTTCTTCGGTGATCAAATTTGAATACAATCGTGAGGTTTGTGGATTAAACCTTCTATGGATTCATTTAAACACGAATAAAGTGTCGTTTTGGACGATTACAATCATGGATGGCTCAAAAGACGGAGAGACCACGTCATCTTTCAATAAAACCAAAGAAACAAACAGGACGTATGTGATCTCAGCGCTCACCAAATGCGGTGACAACACTCACAAACCAGTTTCATATAGTGGCAGACTCACTCTTCAACGAAAACCCAGCAGTAAAACTACTACAAACCAGGATGTAACTACACAGGAGAACCAAACCCCAGAAAAACGCCTGACACTAAAACGACGGACCAGAACAGGATCCATAACCAGAACAAAAGTCCTATCTGAACCCAATCCAACACACATGTCAGCAAAGGACATCCATAAAACCTCCAACACACCTGGAAAAACACCATCTGCTCAGAAAACAAGCACTAAGAAGCTAGAGCCTACCCATGTTGAGAGTAAAACAGTCTCAACACCCACAAGAAGGACTCAGTTTGAGAAACTAAGTGTCAAGAGAGATGTTTTTGAGAGGTTGGCTGGTAAAGATGCATCTAGACCCACGTCTATGAAGCATACAAGTGTAGGCACCCATAAACCACCACATGTGAGCACAGACCCTGGAAGATCAAGATGGGGAGCCAACAGTGAGATTCAGATTGGTGGTTTAAATAGGCACATGACACCCACATCACAGGTGAGGAGACCTACAACCCTAATGAGCTCCACACTTCATGGAGGACCGAGTGCTTCTAGACCGGCTTCAGGAGAACCGAATGTTCCCGTTGAAGCTGGAAGCAGAACAAGTGCTCTACCACCTGAAGTGCTGAAGATGGAGAACAGCGCTGTCACCGTTGCGGTTCGAGTAAGACCTTTTTGTTCAAGGTGAGATATTTTAGCTCTGTGTTGGTTGTAAAGTCAGCATATTTAATGATGACGTTTTAAATGTGCATTATCTTTGTTCTTTGCGGCTGTAGAGAGAAGAATGAGAAAGCCTGTCAGGTGATCTTCATGAACAACCAGGAAACACTGGTGCAGCATCCCGACACCAAACAAACCCACACGTTTACGTTTGACTTTTCTTTTTGCTCCGTTGATGAATCGGATGCAGATTTTGCCAGTCAGAAGATGGTTTATGAAAAACTGGCTCGGCCCTTGCTTGAAAGAGCGTTTGAAGGATTTAACACGTGTCTTTTTGCCTACGGACAAACGGGTTCTGGGAAGTCCTACACGTAAGTGATGTGAAAGTAGTTTGAAATAAAACTTTGTGTTAAGACTTACAAATAAACGTTTGTCAACTAGATAATTGAATATAACGTGTCGTTGTATGTTTGTTTTAGGATGATGGGTTTTGGGGAAGAAGCTGGTGTTATTCCCAGGTTCTGCGAGGAACTTTTCTCAAGATTGTCCAAGACTGACACCAAAGAGGTTGCTGACCTATTATATTCATTTGCAGTTTGTTTTTTAGGTCCACTGATTTATAAATAAATTAAAACAAGCTTTCTAAACATGTTTTTATGTGTTAAAGGTTTCCTGCCATCTGGAGATGAGCTACTTTGAGGTGTACAATGAGAAGATCCATGATTTGCTGGTGCCAAAGGATGAACAAAATCAGAAGAAAATGCCTGTAAGTATTACATCATCAGACACAATAAATCCTGTAGGGGTAATTTTGTGAATTGTATTTTCTACTTATTTGGAATGTTTTTTTCCAGCTTCGTGTCAGAGAGCATCCAGTATATGGGCCTTATGTTGCAGACCTGTCCACGTAAGCAAACATTTGATCAAATACCTGCGATCATCAAAAAAGCTGCAGACATTTGTAATTGTGTTTTTAAGGTCTTGCAAAGTCATGGAAAGAAAAGTCTTAAATATTTCTCTTATAATCTTGTCTTAATTTCTGTATATAACTGAAATGTAGGCAGTGCTTGAATGCACTGTGTGTTGCTTTGGATAAAGGTGTTTGTACATTTGTAAATGAAATCCAACTGGTGCAATCGAACATACTAATAGAACTCTCTAAACTCCAGTAATCCCAGACAACTGTAAAATGTGTGGATTTAAAAATACACCCACAACTTCAGTTATATGTGTGTGAATATTCACTATTTGAACCCCCTATGATTATGGTCTTGCAGGAATGTGGTCACCTCCTATGCTGATATTCAGGTAAGGAGATCTCATGCCCATTCACTTCAGTTCTTTGCCTGTTATGCTTTCCGGTTTACGTAAATGTTTATTTGTTTTCACAGACTTGGCTTGAGCTTGGAAACAGACAGAGAGCAACGGCTGCCACCGGAATGAACGATAAAAGCTCGAGATCTCACTCCGTTTTCACACTGGTCATGACGCAAACTAAAGTAAGTCTGAATTTCATTCATTCACACTTAACCTTAAAGGGATAGTTCACCCAAAAATGAACATTCTGTCATCATTTAGGTTGTTCCGAACCTGTATAAAGTTCTTTGTTCTGCTGAACACAAAGGAAGATATTTGGAAGTATCCAAAGTAACCAAACAGATCTCGATACGTTTGACTCTCAATGTATTTTTTTTCCTACTATGGCAGTAAATGGGGATGAGATCTGTTTTGTTACTGACATTCTTCCAAATATCTTCCTTTGTGTTTAGCAGAATTTTTTTTTTTACAAGTTTGGAACAACCTGAGGTTGAGTAAATTATGATAGTTCACCCAAAAATGAAAATTCTATCTCTTTAAGATTAAATACCTGTCCCTCAGCCGGTGGAGCATGTTGCTATATTAAATTATTATTAGTATTAAATGATGGTAGATCTGATGCATTTGATGATATATTACCATATGATGGTGTTTTTAAACATGTTCACAGACAGAGTTTGTGGAGGAGGAGGAACACGATCACTGCATCACCAGCAGAATAAACCTGGTGGATTTGGCTGGAAGTGAGCGTTGCACTTCAGCCCAGACCAGTGGAGATCGACTCCGAGTAATCCAATATCTACTTTTTTATTTATACATGATAACACAAGAGAACACACAGCTGTTACTGTTTCCTTTTGATTTTGTTTGGTACAATTTAGACAAATGATATTAAAATATTTTACACAAGTAAACAAAAATGTGTTGAGTTGTATTTCATTGCTATGCATAAATAAACTGTATTTAGCAATACATTTGTATAATTTTTTTCAGGAGGGAGCAAGTATCAACAAGTCACTGCTGACATTAGGAAAAGTGATCTCTTCACTCTCAGAACAGGCACAGAGCAGAAAAAAGGTCTTCACCCCATATAGAGAGTCATTGCTCACATGGTGAGAAGCGTTAAAAATAAAAATGTGTTTCTTATTTTGTTTCATGTAAGTTTTGAAGACTTCAACATGGCATAACATCTTTCATACTGTAATTTATTAAACGAATCAAGCTGAATATATATCAGGAAATGCAGGACGGGAATAATTGTATCCGTCAGGATTTGACAGAATTATGAGACCTAGAATATTATAATATACACAAATGAAATTTAGGTCAATTTTGATATCACTTTGTCTTTAAGTTAAAATATTGCATGAATTCCAACAGGTTATAAACGTCTGTTGATTCATATCATCTTGTGTTTAGGTTATTGAAGGAAAGTCTCGGTGGGAACTCTAAGACTGCCATGATCGCCACACTAAGTCCTGCGGCCAGTAACATGGAAGAAAGCCTGAGCACACTGCGATACGCCCAGCAGGCCCGTATGATCATTAACATAGCCAAAGTCAACGAAGACACCAACGCCAAACTGATCCGAGGTCAGGCCTGACATTTCATCTTCTTTAAAACCTATGGAGCCTGATTCTGTGTTTTTAGCCATGTTACAGTGGTCTACATTTGCTGTTTGTGTTTGTTTTGTCTGCGTTGTGAGGAATAGCATTACACTGGTAGTCCTCTAGATGGCACTGCATTGACAGAAATAAAGACTCGCTTCAGTGATTTGCGCACTGCAAACCCCCTGATGGGGAATTCAAATGTTAAAATAATAGTTGAAAGCTTGTTTTTGACTTGTGCTTCATGTACAGAGCTGAAGGCAGAGGTTGAGAAACTCCGTTCGGCTCAGATGAGCTCCCAGGGTGTCGAACCGGAGAAAATGAGACTGTTTCAGCAAGAGATCGCAGCTCTTAAGAACAAACTCTCTCAACAGGAGCGAGACATGGCTGAGGCTCACAGGTGAGACGACTCAAGGTTATGGCTCACATTATATGCAATATTTAAAAAAGCTTGTTATATATTCTTTAAAAGTTAAATTTGTTCGAAATTTCGCGTTTTATTTTAATATACGGGGCAAAAGACTATTATTTAGCAGGAAATAAAGTATATTTATTACTAAATATACTTGATATTCATAGGGGTAGTTGACAAATAAACCGTACGTGTGTCCTGTGGGGTTATGGCAAAAATTTAGAAAACAAACTGTTAATAATAATTATTTTACATCTCTTCTGTCAGCACCTGACCGATCAGTTCTATCTATCTATCTATCTATCTATCTATCTATCTATCTATCTATCTATCTATCTATCTATCTATCTAGCTATCTAGCTATCTATCTAGCTATCTATCTATACTGTGGTAGGCTTTGTGAGACCAGTTTATTGCACTTAATGCTGTTTGTTGTCCTTACAGTATGTTGTTCCAATTGCTTCCATTGTTTTGGATCAAAGCGTCTGCTAAATGTAAATGTAAATTTTATATTATTAATATGTAATATGAAACAGCATAATGGAGATTAATCTTCACTGTTAGTTTTGCTTTGTCACACCATAGGACACGTATGGTTTATTTATCTACTACCCATATTATATTTTCTCATACATTCATATATTTTGTTTTGTTAAATATAGTCTATAGGAAATTTGTTTGGTTTGTGTCTCTTGTATTGTGGAAATCATTTCTCACAAAGATGTGTTTTTTGTTCTACATCCACAGCGATTTTGCAAGAGCGGTATGTTTCTTTTATCTTTCAATCTTTTATTGTTTATAGAACTTGGAAGGAAAAGTTGGAAGAGGCAGAAAAGAGGAAACGTGAGGAAACCAAAGAGTTGCAGGTGAATTCATTGTTCAAATAACAATCAGACCTTAAACTTGATGGATTGATGTGCTTCACTTCCTTGTTCAGTTTCTTACTTTGTTTCTCTTTACCTTGCCAAGCGGGCTGGCGTCACCTTTAAGGTGGATAACCGGCTGCCTAACCTTGTGAACCTGAATGAGGATCCGCAGCTGTCAGAGATGCTCTTGTACATGATTAAAGAGGGTGAAACCAAGGTCGGCAAGCTCAAGTCTGTTTCAGCCCATGACATCCAGCTGTCTGGGGCTCTTATCGCTGATGAGCACTGGTGAGATGGATTGTCCATTTATTCACCTTTGATTGGTTATAAGGGTGGAAAAGTTGGTATTTGGCTTGCTTTAAAGGGATAATTCACCCCAAAATTAAAATTCTGTCATTGTTTATTCATCCTCATGTCATTCAAAACCTGTATATGACTGTTTTGGATCACAAAAGAAGATATGTCTCAGTGGTTTTGTGTCTATACAATGGAAGTCAACAACCACGTTCTTCAAAATATCTTCTTTTGTGTTCTACAGAAGACAGTTCTCCCAAAATAATAATTCTGTCATCATTTACTCACCCTCAAGTTGTTCCAAACCTGTATACATTTCTTTGTTTTGTTGAACACAAAGGAAGATATTTGGTAGAATGTTAGTAATTTTTAGTTCTGGGACCTCATTCACTATCATGGTAGAAAAAATGATTGTATACATTTCTTTGTTCTGTTGAACACAACATAAGATATTTTGAAGAATGTATGAAAGCAAACAGTTCTGGGGCACCTTGACTACCATTTAAAATTTTCCCACTATGGTAGTCAATGGTGCCCCAGAACTTAACGGGAAGAATGTTGATAACCGAACAGCGGTGGCACCCATTGACTTCGATTGTATGGACACAAAACCTAGGCAAGTGAATGGCTGCCATTGCTGTTCGGTCAACAACATTTTTCAGAATATCTTCGCTCGTGTTCTGCAGAAGAAAGTCATACAGGTTTGAAATGACAAGAGGGTGAGTAAATGATGACAGAATTTTCATTTTGGGGTGAACGATCACTTTAAATAAATTACATCCCTTTAAGATCCAAAAAGGACTTGAAAAATCATGAAAACTGAAACTTGATCAGATTCATAATCTAAGCATTTCTTTTGTGTAGTTATGCCATGATTACAGAGGTCATGTATGTACGGAAGTTTTAAAGGTACAGTAGCAAAAAAGGTCAGAGGGGGCGGAAAATGCAAATGGAACAACTAACATTTTTGCTGACATATAGGCATTTTATGGACATTTAAAACTGAATAATAACTGCATTCATTCCTAGCAGCTTGGGAAGTTGGATATTATTTGAAAACGGAATAAAAACACAAGCTAATTTTGACTGTCTTGACCTTTTTGTCAGTTATTAAACTTGCGTCTTCTGTGTTTATATTAATTTTCAGTGTCATCTCCAATGTAAAAGGCACCGTCAGCATTAAACCAATGCTGAATGCCAAGACCTACTTGAATGGAAATATCGTGTCCGAGTGCACCGTGCTTCACCATGTAAGTGACAGAATGAACCGGATGACCCTTTGGAATCGCCCACGAGCGTTGGCGGCAAATCTGAAGGCAGCAAAATTAGGATTAAGATTGACAAACATAAATCTCAGATTCCCTGCCTGACCATTACGGCCGGGGGAAAAGCATTGTTAATGTCTCTTAAACCTCCACATGAATCATTCAGGGTTTGTGTATTTATTTACTCATTTTGTTTCTCTGTTAAAGGGAGACCGGGTGATTCTCGGAGGCGATCACTACTTTCGTTTCAACCACCCCTCTGAGGTTCAAAGCGGCAAGCGCGTGTCCTGTTGGAACGCCGGAGACGGTCAGAGGGACTTTGAGTTCGCCAAAAACGAACTACTGTCGGCTCAGAGGGCGCAGTGAGTCACTAGCCCACTGCTTACTAATCACTTTCAAAAAGTTGAGCTAGAATACAATGTTAAGAAATAGAAGCATCCAATTGACTTTTTTGTTTTTTACATAGACTTGAAGCAGAAATCGAGGCGGCACGATTGAAGGCCAAAGAGGAGATGATGCAAGGGATCCAGATGGCTGAAGAGATGGCACAGCAGGAGCTGAGCGAGCAGAAGATCCAGTACGAGAATCGGATCAAAGCTTTGGAGAGAGAGCTGGTCAGAATACATGCTTATATACTGCATGTGATTGCTTATTTTTCCTTCCCTCTGTGAGAGATGTCAAGACATTTATTAAATGCTTATCTATTTATTTTCAGGAGAAGGAAGGTGCAAAGAAAAGAGAGCAGGAACAGGACAAACAGCGAGCCGTCAGTCAGATCGAACAGTTGCAGACTGCTAAGACGCTGCTGGAATGGGAAGTAAACACCCATCAGAAACGTCTGCAGGTGGAGGCCCAGGCTACCAGACAGGTGACATTAGAATTTGTTTCAAACCCTGTTTACCGTTCCAACAAATGTCCTGGTATTAAACTTTTGGGCATCGACATTTTGGCATCCCAACTTGATTTGCAGTGTTTGTATTTTTTCCACATAAGCCATGTGAGCCTTTCCTACAGACATCTCAATTTACTTTTTTGATTTCTGCTTCTTTAGGCCTTGGCTGACCATGATATTCGGCATGCTAAAATCGTAGAGGCCCTTGAGGCTGAGAAGCGGAAGATAGCAGAAGATCTGGCTCAGATAGAGAAAAAACGTGCCCAGAAAGTTAACCAAACCCCTAAATCAGGTAAATGACACCGTAAGGTCAAGCATGGTCAATCAAAATCCATCATGGTGATTTTTTAAATAGTGTGTTATTGACTATATTTTTCTTTATAGCGTTTGCAGGCTATCCGCAGTGGGATGCTATGAAGCTGTCTTTGATGATTGAAGAAGCAAACAAAATCAGTGCCAAACTCAGGAAGCACACAGTCTTCAGCAGGTACAGTTTTGTGGGGTGGAAGTGATTTACTCAAGTAGGATGTGTTGCGAAATAATTGTTTTGTGGTTCGTTTTTAGGGTTAGTGCTGAGCTTCACCTATCACAGGGAAAAGCTATTATATATAGTTTTAACTAGTTTTATTAATATTTTGAATAATGGTGTGTTCCACCATCGCGTTCCTCGCAGCAGATTACTTGCGGGATTACTTGTTTTTCGCATAAAAACCTCACACGACAGAGAGTGTCTTCACGAATCCTGACGTGCCAAACCAGACATGTCATAGTGCTCCCTCACGCTAATTTTCTCGATTTGAAATTTTTCAACTTGCGCGAAAGTCGCTGTTGAGGCGAATTGAGTACATTCGCGGCAATCCAGTTGCGTTTTTGCATTTATTTTGTAAGTAATCTGCTATTGCAAATAATTGAATTTGCTTTAGTGTGCACACACCATTATATTTTAATTTTTAATACTTTTTAAGTAATTTTGATATGTGCTTTTGTCATTTGATTTATTTTAGATTGCTATATAAGTTTGGTTTATTTTATTTCAGTTTTATTTTCCTTGCCTCAGATTAAATTTATTTTAGTTTATTGCAAAGGCAACATTTGTAATTTTGTTTAGTTTGTTTTTCAAATAATATTTAGGCAGATTTTGTATTTGAATTCAACAGAAATTCTTTTTCCTTTTACTAAACTGTGTTACTCAGGGTCTCTCAGGTTTCCTGCAAGAATTTTCAAGTAGGGATTTTTAGGCTGGATAACATTTATATTAATGTACAGTATTGGTCAAATGGTGTGAGATCATTTTCTTTGGATTTTAGGAGTTGGTTATGGTTAATTCAAGGGTTAGGAATAGGTTTGGCTTAAAATAGTTTGAAAGGAATGTTATTCCAGGTCCAGAAACCTGCCTGGGTAAATTTACTTTTTTACATTATAGTGTTTACAGTTTGACTTTCAAGAATGTAGGATATCATTAAATTGATTCGATGAAATCAGATATGCGTTTTTCTCTCAGACACGAGGGAAATGATAAAGAAAATGGTGGTGGAGGCGCCCTGCTGCAGGTCCAAGTTCAGAACATCAAACTGGGGATTTCCACTTTCTGGAGTCTGGAGAAGTTTCAGGGAAACTTGGCCGGCATGAGAGAACTCGAGCAGGTGGGCTAATAAAAGAAATCTGTAACCATGTTCCTTGCTTCAACTTCTATGTGATGCTGTACAGTCCCAACGAGCTGTAACAAGCCATGTGTAACAGTATTACTTTTTATTTAATATTGGTCTGGGAAGCCCCGCCCACCATAACATCTCATTGGTCCAGATAACTGTACAATAAATGTGCAGTAATTTAATTACACTGAAAATGTGTCATGTGATGTCTTGGTAGGACACATCCGGTGTTAAATATTTCATGCAACATGAGGCCTTTTTATTTGTAATTAGCCAATAAAAGCAGGAAGCATGTAGCGTTTGCGCTCCTGCTTATTACCGTAAAAGAAGATAAATCAAGTTTGATGTTTATTGGCTGTAGGGGGAGAGCAGTCCCAAAGATGACGACGTGTTTTACAACCCAAACGATGAGTGGGAACCAGACTTATCTGCCTCTTCTTCAACCTCCTCCTTTTCTCGTAGAAGGTATTTCAATGTATTGATCTTCTATGCTTTCCCTTCTAGTCCATAAATGAGTTTCTGATTGTACAAAAGGTTCAGAGATGTTCTTTGTGCCCGGCATCTATAACACCGTTTCTTCTTCCATCGTGATGTTTTTTCCTCTTGTAAACCAAGCAGAATGGAAAAGTCTAGAAAGCAGCACATTCCTTCTTTTATTCTCTACCAATTTTCCCCTTTGCGTTTCCATTTTTCTGCTTTGCCATTTTTATTGCTTACATTTGGCTTACATGGCCAAATTCAATATTGGTGAATCGTCAGATCAACCAAAACCATACCAGCCCTGAAAACCCCCTTTCACAGCTCTGAGAAGTCTTTGTTCTCACAGCTGGTTTACTTTTGCATGCGATCACTTACTTTTTCCCTCATGGCTTCCTCTGTTTAACACTGTTTACACCTGGTGATTTAACCGCATTTTGTGATTCAATCACTCAAACATCATTTGTAGGAAGACGAAAACGTGACTGCAAAGACCTTGCAGCGTGAATGCTAATTCGTCCTAATGCATCGCATCTGTTTGTATGCAGCAACGCAGTGTATGAAAAAATGTAACGTGCGACAACTTGATAATGCAATATGCAATACGAAATTGCGTTGTTTGTCAATTCTATTTCAATTCTATTAAAGGGATAGTAACCCCAAAAATTTCATTTCAAACCTGTATGGCTTTTCTTCTTCTGTAGAACACAAAAGAAAATATTTTGAAGAATGTTGGTAACCGAACAACAGCGGTACCCATTTATTTCTGTTGTATAGACACCAAACCAATGCAAGTTAATGGGGTCAATGTTGTTTGGTTGCTATTTTTCGAAATATTTTGTTGTGTGTTCTGCAGAAGAAAGAAAGTCTCTTAATACCAGGTTTAAACGGGGTCTTTGTAGTTATGTACATCAACAACTGGAACATTTTCTTTGGTGAGGAGGTGTATAGGAACATTGTTCAACTGTTCGAATGCCATACTTCACACTCCGCTATAAAGTGCTTATGACGCACGTGGCGTAACCAACTGCAGCATAAAATGGCGATGAGTTAAGCTGTTGTTTGTGTAATGCTCTGGATTTCTGACTGTTTCTCTGTTTTTATCTGTCTCAGGAGTAGAAGTTTATTAAAGAGCAAGAGGATTTCTGGCCGTCTCTATGAGATCAGAGTGCATCCCATTCAGAGCTTACATTGTGGTCCCTCACAGTCTACCGGTAAAGTACCACTTGTACCCTGTCTGTCTATACACAGTTTAAATAAATAAAGCTTTTCTCTAAAAGTACATAGTACTTGGGAGACCTGCCGTTAGTTTCAATTCACCTTGATGTTAGCATGTCGCTAAGCTACCAAACTGTTTTATAATTTTTTTATTTCACAAATAAAATTCTGTATTATTTGTGTCATTAGGGCTCATGGGTATGGGCAAACCCCCCAGCCTTCACTCCAGCACCTCTGACTCCGCCCTCCCGGCCATCTGCAAAGATCTGATCGGCGCGTCCATCGCCCGCCTACGCTCCTGTCAATCGGCCGACGAGGACGAGAGCTTGGCCGACAAACTGACCCTAGACCTGCTTGCCATACACGGTGCTGTGAGGTCCATCTCTGACCTCTATGATCACCTTGACGACGACAGTCGGGAGAACTGTAAGCGTCTTTAACAGGCATTCATCAGTGTCAATATTCAGTTCAGTATATATGCTGAGGTCATTACAAAGCGTTTCATTTTGTTCTGTTTATTTACATGGGAACAGTGTTTGCTTGCAATACCGAAGCCCAGACTCATCTAGTGAAGGCCACTTCTGCTGTGGAGAGAGCCGTGTTTGTTACTGTGCACTGGGTCTCCAACATTAAGCCCAGCTCGACCGCGGTGTCTCAGACAGCCGAAGAGCTCAAGGCAGAGGTCAAAAAAATCGGAGGCTACCTTCAGTTACTTATTCAGGTGCTTTCAGAAACCGTGGTGGAACTGTTTAATACATCAATCAGTCCTAATAAATGATGTGAAGTACAATAATTGCTAAAATGAATATTGGTTTTAGAATGCCCTAGAAAGGTACAATATACAGTGCCCTCCACTAATATTGGCACACTTGGTAAATATGAGCAAAGAAGGCTGTAAAAATATATCTGCATTGATTCTCGTTTTGATCTTTTATTTAAAAACATCTACAAAATTCCAACATTTCATTCAAGTAAAACAATTTGAAGTGGGGGGAATATCACATTGTGAAAAAAAGTTTTTCTCTAATAAAAAATCTATTTTTCTCTAAAAAATCCCCATTTCCAACATCAGGGCAATAATTAAGAAGTTTTAATAGACTGGAGATGCAAATCTGCTTGAAACAGGATGTGTGTCTATATTGTCTCAATGCACAGCGAGGAGAAGAATTTGAGTGGCCAAAGTCTCTTCAAAGAGCACAGATGGAGAATTGCAGAAATGAGTTGAATTTTAGTGTCAGAAAAAATTAAATAAAGGAATACTGCCTCTCCATCACCACAAGTTGTTTGGGACACTGTTCAAGAAACAAATCTTCTGCTCTCATGCAAAAGTAAACCACCATATTAATTTGCCATACTGGAACTTCAACCAGGACTGGGTTCTATGGCCGTATAAAATGAAAAATAGTTTTTTTTTGGAAGCAATAACACAAGATAGGTTTGGTGCACAGTGCACACAGGGATAAAAAAGTGCCCCATTTCCACAGTTAAATATACCGTCAGATCTTCATGTGGACCTACTTTTATACCTGAGGTTCAGGACATCTTGTTCAGATACATGGCATCATGTATTATATCAAATGCCAACAGATATAAAAATCAAAATCTGACTTGCATTGCTAGAAAATTATAATGGGTCGTGGTTGGATCTTCCATCAGCACATTGGTTAAAAACAGACATCAAAATCAACAAAAAATGGGTCACTGAACGCAAAATCAAGATCCTGCCATAGCCGTCCCAGTTCCCTGACCTGAACCCTATAGAAAATTAGTGGGATGAACTGGAGAAGAGGGAGCACCAACATTTGAAGGATCTGGAGAAATCCTTTATGGAGGAATGGACTTGGATGACTCTCAATGTATTCTCAAACCTCATCAGACTGAAAAGAAAACACTGTTTTTCTTATAAATTGAGGTTGCGGAGCGTATTAAATACAAGGGTGCCAATAATTGTGTCCAACATGTATGGAAGAAAAACATTTTTTTACAATGTGATATTCCCCTACTTCAAATTGTTTTCCTTCAATGAAATGTTGGAATTGTTTTAAATAATAGATCAAAACGAGAAACAATGCAGATTTATTTTTACAGCCTTCTTTGCTCATATTTACCCAGGGTGCCAATAATAGTGGAGGGTACTGTAAGAAGAGTGATGAAATTGTAAAGAATAAAAAAGATTAAACAAATCTTAAAGGTCCAGTGTATGAAATTTAGCGGCATCTAGCGGTGTGGTTGCGAATTGCAACCGACGGCTTACTCACCCCTCACCTTCGAAGCACTGTTTTGCTGAAGGAAATTTCTTATTTATTAAACACGCTTTGTAGAGCAGTTTGTCTGTTTAGGGCTACTGTAGAAACACCATGGTGAATTCCTTGTAAGGGGACCTGCGGTTTAGAAATAGTTCATTCTAAGGTAATAAAAACACAACGATTCATTACTTAAGGTCTTTATACACCTCTGAAGACATAGTTATGCATATTATATTGCATTTCTGTCAATAGATCCTCCAAAAATTTCACAATGGACTTTTAATTCAAAATTAAGAAATTTTATTTAGATATTTAAAGCCTGAAGACTTTTTGTCAATCCACAAAGTAAGTGTTTGCTAAATAATCTGTACTCAGGGCTGTGACTCTGAGATCTCCTCCATGGTAACAGAGGCCCAGAGGAAGGTTACCAAGTGTCTGAACACAGCTCTCAGCACCATCGGTTTGCTGGCGGCAGTGAGCGGGACTGATCTTCATTTGACTGAACTCTGTTCAGAGGTCATAGGCAGTGTGGGTATCTTTCAACATCTTCTGTGAAGCCTGAAGGACTTAAAGGCGGGGTAACCAATTTCCAAATTACGCTTTAGACAACTGAGTCAGGCCGAGTACCAAAACAACCTTGTAGCCAATCAGCAGTAAGGTGCACAGTGCACAGGACGGACATTAGCCGAGCCGAGCGCTGACGAAAGCGAAAGATGGGGGTAGGGGTGTGTTTGTTTTGGTGATTTGAACATCAACAACGGCTAAGAGTAATCAGACACCCCGCCTTTAAAGTGATACTTCACCCAAAAATAAAAATTCTGTCATCATTTAGTCACCTTCGAGTTGTTCCAAATGTGTCTTAATTTCTTTGTTCTGATAAACACCGAGAAAGATATTTGGAAAAATGCTTTTAACCAAACAGATCTCAACCCCAATTGACTACCATAGTAGGAAAAATTACTCGGTTGATCACAAAGACATTTGAAGAATGTAGGACAGCAAACAGTTCTGGGGCACTTTTGACTACCATTGTTTTTTTCCTACTATGGTAGTCAATGTGGGTTGAGATTTGTTTGGTTATAAGCATTCTTCCAAATATCTTTCTCTGTGTTCATCAGAATAAAGAAATGAATACACATTTGGAACAACTCGAAGGTGACTAAATGATGACAGAATTTTAATTTTTGGGTGAAGTATCCCTTTAAAGATTGTTAAAGATAGCATTATGGGACACTTGTTAATGTATAGACTGCCTGGCTCAAAGTTAACTTCCGGTCTGTGTTTGGTTATAACAATTTATTTATTCAATTTATATAAACATTAATTTATATTAACATTTTATTGTATATTAATTGTATTAAATTAACAATACTGAACAGTTATGGATTCTTTGCGGAGGTTTACCGGAAGTTAAATTTGGGCCACATAACATTTTTTTTTTTGTGGCTGCTGAAACAGTTTCTAGAAATATTTATGAAAATGCCTATGCATGCAACTTTATAAAACATTTTTAGGGAATACATTTTTTTGTTTTAAGTGATAAAAAACAATTGAAACTGGAAAGCATACCCAAGGTTTAAATTTCAGTATCAGTATGAGTGTGTTTTGCTGATGTGTAACTGTGGCCCACAAATATAAAACTACTTCATGGCTGTTAAGTTATTGAAAAAGTCTTGTATCTCGGTTTTCTTTTTCTCTAGAGATCGATTTTGGATTTTTTGCAGGACGGGATGCATCAAGGTGTGACTGCTCTTCTCGATGCTGGTCTGTCCATCACTAAACTGATGCTTCAAGATGCTCAGATAGTTCAGCCTAGAACACAGGTCAGTTCTTTCAATCTCTGTTAACTTTGATGTTTGAATTTCATAAAAAATATCAGCTAAAAGATCAGTCTAAAATGTTATTAAAATAAATGTTTAAAATAAACATTTATTATGTAAATAAATGACCTTTGTTATCGCTTCAGTGACTTATTTACATATTATTTATATATTATTATTTACTTGGCTTTTGCATTTTGGTTTAATTGTTGAAATGTTAAGGTATTTACCTTAGCATCACTTTGAAATCATTCTTGCATTCGTTGTCAATTTTTTTTTTTTTTAGATTTTACAGAGTCTGAAGAACAGAATGGTGGAGGTCGCCCTCGCTCTACAAAGCTACATCCACTGCAGTTTGTCGGTAGGCCTTTACAAACAGCCGTTATTTAAGATAAAATGTTTCGGATTGATGACCACCCCCGCAATGGTCGAGGCAGACTAGCTTTCACAACGCCTGTTAAGCGAAGCACCTAAACCGTCATAGTGCTGTTTAGAAAATAAATGGATTGAGTGGTGTGTTATCGGTCACTTTAATGGGGCTGTAACTGTTATCTTTAATACACAAACTACAGGCTTGTCGGTATTGTTCAACAAGAGAATGGGATGCTAGGGTAAACAATGGATACCCGCCTCACCATCACCACCACCCTGCCTGAACTCAGTGGCCTGAAATGAACAAGAGACGTATTGGTCTCGCATTTAAATTATATAAGTGTTTAAAAGTGGGAATGTGGCATTGGAGTGTTGGTTAGCCTAAAAGCCTCTTCAAGATATACTTAGTGCGAATTTTGTTGTTTTTGAACATTTCAACACCCTTTTGTTTCTGTAGGCAGGGTTGGGATTTTTTACAAAAATGCTTTTGAAAACTAGAAACAAAGACATATTACAAATTAACTAGTACCGCAACGTCTCATCGCCACATTTTTCCCTTCTTTTTTTTCACGGCTTTAGAAAACAGACTTTGATACTGTCAAATCAGCCTTTGTTTTTCCAGAAATAATGCATTTCCTAAATCTCTGCTCTGCAGCTCGACAATGCAGTATATTCATGTTAATATGTCGTACAGTTTTTTTTATATTGTTCCGTGTCTGACCTCAGTGGATGAAATAATATTGTGTTCAAGACCACTAGGATTTAGGATATTTCCTAACCTGGAAATAATTTCTGGAACCGTGCTCTTTTTTTAACATTAATAAATACTTGTCATTTTTTAATGGTACTAAATCCAACATTACTTCCGGGTTTGTGGTGGGAAATATCCCAAATCTGAGGTGTCTTGAACATGGCAATGCCAATGACACCTCAAAGGTGTTTATTAGGCACACCAAACTTTTCCGGAAAGTTCGCGTTGGTTTACTTTGCATAGTTTTGGCATTGTTTTGACCAGATTTTGTTCGAAATGACATCACACCTTTTTGTTTTCCATATTTTGCTTTAAGGCTGGAATACACTACATGTCTTTTAAAGTCCCAGTGACATTAAAAATGACAATTATTTTTTTCATGAAATATTACAGCGTTTATAGTAAATAGCTTATCAATGTGGGCCATTTTCTTTTTTAATTCATGTACCCTCATCACCTTCAGTTAAAATCTGAAAATGCGCTTCCGCCCTGAAATGACGATCCATCTCAAATGACGTAAATTAGACGGCTTGGCCGGAGCATCCGTTAACTCCTCCCCTTCAACTGTCAGTCTGCTGCCAGTTTCATTTCAAAATCAATGCAACAGATGTTTTCACACATCCAATCAATTCGCAGTGAAAAGCGCAAGCCACGCCCACTAATTTTCTCCTTTGAAATTCCTTTTCACTCGGAAATGTGTCAGAATACGGAAGTAAAAACGATCGCAACTTTCGGTTCACGGGGACTTTAAAATCTGAACAGATGTTTAAAAACTAGACATCACACACTTGCAGACTTTTTGAAACCGGGCATCACACACTACGCGATAAAATCTGCAGGCTTGCGCAGACTTTCTGCAACAAGTCCAGACTGAAAATCTGAGTGAAAATAGTGTATTCAAGCCTTAAAGTACATAGAAGTATTTAAAGCAGTGAAGTCATGTTATAGCAGAAGCTCAGAAGTTAGGTTTTTCAAACTCAAATGACTTTCTTGTTCTGTGAAACACAGTACTGGATGTTTATTTCAGTACAATATAAGTGAATGGGTACTGACATTGTTAAGCTCTAAAAATATCACTAAGCACCATTATAGTCGACGACAACACTTTTCATGCTCATTGTCCTAGGCATGATGGCTCAAAAACGATGCATATTTGTTTTTTTTCACAGGAGAGGTCAGACTCCACCGAGACTTGCACAAAGAACAATGAAGACTCAGACACGTATGGACTTCAGAACACGGCTTCTAAACTTCTTAAGCTGAACCAGGCCCTCACAGACCTCCACTCCTCACTGTCAAGCTCCCTGAAGGGTATCTCATTCTTTCCACAATAAACATCACTTCTAGTTTTCGGGTTTGACAAATGTGACTTGACTTTATTCTATGATGTCTGATTCTAATGCAGGGAGAGGCAGCGACGCTGGCATCAGTTCTTTTAGGCAAGCGGTACAGACTTCATCCAAGACTATTGATGATGTCATCAACGGTCTCCCACGCCAAATGGGCGGCGGGCGCGCAGACAGTCTTCGGCTTCCGTGCGTGAAGCGTGCCATGGCTGCCCGCAATGACGTGCAATCGGCTCTGCATGCTTTGACGGGGGCGTGGGATAGAAGCACGGATGAAATGCATTCGCTGGATGAAGACGACCGCTTTACTATAGCGGAGATGCAAGATTCTGGATATGACAACAGAAACCGAACCGTCCCTAAAGTTGTGTATTCTCTTTCCTCGGGCATTAGCACATGTTCCAGAGATGCCCGTTGGGTGTGATGTGGGCAACCACCAACTAAATGTGCTAATAAGGGTACTAGTCATGTGTATATAACCTTATTGTGTGTTATCGCTTTTTGATATATTTACAATATACACTCCTACAGGTGTACAGTATTGAACAATTGTCGTACAGCCTGTAGAATTAATTGTAGTCGGTTATGATGTTTCCATGAAGGGCTTATTTGTATAATGTATTAAGATGGTGTCTGTATACTTTGCAAGCAACCAAGCACATATTTTTTAAGGTTGGTAGTGTAATTCTATTAACTGGATCATTTATTTCCAGACCTCATATAATTAATTTAGAAAACACTTTGCTGTTGACTATATATTTGCACTTGAAATCTTTGCACAAGCTTGGTGGCACAGGCATTTCACATTTTTATAGGCATGGAAATGTGTTTCTTGGCAGTTGTAGCAGCATTTTCTCTGGATCATGTAACTGTTCAACAATAATTTATACTTCGGTAATAAACGCACACTGGGACTCAGTCTTGTGTCCTCTTTAATGACTTTGAAACTTTCCAGAAGTTGTGCATTAACTTTTCAAGCCCATGTAATTGACAGTAAGTGTGGTAATCCTAAATTAACACGCATTTAAAATTAGTTTTTGATAAGGTACAAATGTGTGGCTTTTTAAAATAATTGTGTATCGTTTTTTTTCTCACATGGTAATTATGAAAAGGAAAACCAATTCTTCACTTACTACAAAAATACAATACTGAGCCTAGATTTTGACAAAATGTCGTAGTCACTATCGGATCACTATTGTAAATCCATTTGTGGCAACGTCGACAAAGATTTACAATAGTAAAAAGTATTATGTGTTAGTGTTTTACGTTTTGTGACATTAAATGTAGCTACACAAAGATGTTACGTTCAATGAAACCAAATAAATGTATCAACAGAACGATGTTACATTCAATGAAACAAACAATTCAATAAGTACGTATTTAGTTGTTTTCGCTTTATGACACGTTTTAGTATTGTATATCTACATCATGTGGACATGTTTATTTATAGCACAAAACCTTTACGATTTCACAAAGTCAAACCTGGCATTAATTGTAATATGCATTAATTGCTATTATTTAGCAAGTAGTCTCAGTGGTGGTGGGCGTGGCGAGTGCGCTGCAGAGGGGAAGCGCGGGAGGCGCGAGCTCGGTCCTCTCATGATCTCACTCAGCCCTTAAGAGTTTCTCACTGTTTGACAGCATTTCGACGGAAAAAGTCTCAACAATTTTCCATACTTTCCTTTTCGAGATAAAAGTATTAAATGAAAGTCCTACGACTAAACTGTCTCGCAACTTACAGGTAATCTTCTGTTTTCGTCTGCTATGAGGCATTTAAATGCGTGCTCGACGTTATAACGTTTGTGACTCGAGTGGTTGTAATTTTTGTTAACCTTTTAATTTAAAAACTGTGGAATAAAAACGTTTCGCTTTAACACTGAAGTATTTCGTTTGCAGGATGAATTTGCTAGAAATTATTTGCTCCAATGTTATTGTAAGTAACAGTTTTTTCTATTAACTTTAAGTTACATTGTGGATGTATCTAACCTGTGATATGAAGAGATCAATATACAGCCTTTGCATTTTAGTTACATTCATTTAAATATATTAACAAACTTATTTTCTAGGTCCTCATCCATCACTGCTTGGAGAAAGGTAATAAATCACAACAAGTGCTTTTCATGTTTGTTTACTTATAAGTCAGTTATAACCAGTTATTTGTTTTATAATACATCATTATTAGGCTATGTTTAAAATGTTATAAATACCAGTTGAGTCCAGGGAAAGAGAGTTTGGCAGACATTATATATATATATATACATATATAGTGTTTTTTATTTTACATAATCTTTAGCTGGCATTAAAGCAACCTAGGGACAAGTTAATGCTACCTAAAATGTCAAATTCAAGTATATGGGACTCTTATTGTGTTTATAAACTGAATGTGAATGCATGTGTTTACAGTGGAGGGTCGACCCCTGTTTACACATGAAGAGTCTTATTATGAGTACGTACCAGATAGGCAGCAATGGTCTGCCGCTAACACACTCTGCCATCAGCGTTCAGGAACCCTGGCAGTGGTGTCCAACGCTGAAGAGATCCAAAACCTGCACAGTTTTCTTCAGTCTTTGAACATCACTCAGCCTGTATGGATAGAAAAAGAAGGCATTTTGCAGATAAGTGGTGAGCACCCATATCCCATGTTCCCCTGCTCCATTGTGCGATGAACAACATTGCTCGGTTGTATTTATAAAATAAAGATGCCCTGCAGTGCTTGTATACACTATTGGGGTATAGAAACAATGCAAATTGTATTTGGGCATTAAAAAAGCCACCTTTTTGCTTTTTGACTTATTACCGTACCATTCTGTAAGTTACAACTAGCACAATGGCGTTTGTGATGATGATGTGTAAAAAAGTGTAATTATCTATTAAATAATCCATAATTTTATGTGTTTGAAAACATTCTTACAGAAAGTCTTTTTCCAGCCCCTCCAGATATGTTCATGCTGGAATTTCCAGCTCGTCCACACCGAAAATCGTCTCGCCTTCGCCACAAGTTCCTTAACATGGAACTGCTTACTGTTTGCGCTCGTCTTCAGTTTAACCCCAATTGCCACGGACTTTCCACCGTTTTCTCATATTCCATAAAGTCGTTCATTAATGAGCTTCAACTCCAAGCAAGGATTTTGGAGAATGAGCCCATCCAACTTGCATTGATAGTGCATGGATCAAACACTACTTACGTAACAGCCTTTCCCAATGATGCTTCCTGGAACTTTGTCTGTGCGAGTTGGATTGGGAATGGGGGGAAGTGGGCCATCTGGGCGAATGGAACAAAGGTGGGTTTTGGGAGTTCTCTTAACGCATCAGACCATATCGGGGGAGATGGTCTTTTCATCATTGGACAGGAGCAGGACACGTTCGGAGGTTACAAAAGCGATAAAGCGCTCTGTGGGAACATCACGCAGTTGTACATGTGGGATAGTGTGCTGCTCGACAGTGAAATTCAAAACATGGAAAAAGACTGTTCACCCGTTTCTTCTGGGTTGTTCTTCAAATGGAGCGAATCTGTCCTGGAAATAGAAACCTCCCTGCAGACACGAAGGGGGAACTCGCTGTGTCAAGGTAGAGTCAGTGGAGGTGGGTACGGGCTTGCACCTTACATGATTTTAACTCCTGGACTCTACTGGGTTGTCTCCCTCACGTCTTCACATAAAAATTTCCACTCTTTCATCCATTTCCACCCAAGTCTCAGCCAAGTCGTGATTGCTAACCTCGGGCTGAAATGGTTGTAAATATTTCATCCATGCGGTAATCGAGTGACCCACCCATCAAAGCATACACTGAATGACTAATAGATCCAAAAAGTTTTTTTTGAAGCGAAGACATATGGTCTTTACATGAACCAGACTTTGGAGAGTGTGATAACTATGACTCATGGTGACATCACTAAATTTGGCAGACTAGATGCTAACTTGGGTTGCCTGCTGTTCATTGGCCCTAGACAGATGAATGCACTTGATTTTATTTTGTTAATCTTTCATTACAGGTATGAAGAGTCACTCACATGAGCAACTCATAACTTGGCTGGATTCGAGTTTTCATCATAATTTGTCTGATGTCCACATGTCCAACAAGGCCTGTGTTACCTTTGACCCTGCAAGTAGGAAATGGATCTATGACTCTTGTATGTCATATAGAGGAAGCGTCTGCCTGTTCCACAAAGGTAACCGCCTATATAACTTTGCAAAAACGTTGTCTGATATCGGCATGCATTGTATAGTTCATCTTCTGAACATTTCTGATAAACCCAAGTGTTTCATTTCTTTATTTCAGAGCAATTGGACTCCTTCGGTTTTCCAGGGACTCCGTTCTTCACACAAGTCAGCAATGAGTTACATTCCAAGCCTGTGAGTTAAACAGGGCTCACGGCTGCTTTTTATTAGTTATGCTAAAAGCTCTAGAATTCACCAAGAAATGGCCATTTTGTCTGGTAAACCCATTTCTTCTATTGCTCTCTCCCTTAGCCTTGAAAGGTTTTAAATCATAATATAGTTATTGTGACACATAGGTGTAACATTTAAAAAATACTTAATCTTCAATGACTTGTTATTTCTTTCTTAACAGGATACTGACAATAAAAACGTAACTTTGTTCCCGGCAAATGAACTTACTCGCCACAGCTCTCTCCTGATGACTATTTTGAGAGTTATAGACAGCAACGCTGAAATCATCACACATTCTGATCTTCTGTACCTCATTAAAACCATCGAGAAGACATCAGCCACACAACATATTGACATTGCAGTTCCATTCAAGTCCATATCCATGATCAGCAATTGCTTAAAACTAGCCAGCAGACTCATCGACCCTGATATGGCTGACCGGTGGAAGGATTTTAGAGCACGTGAGGTATGTGTTGATAGCCTCTTTGGTTTGGTGTTTATTTGGAGCAAACTTGGAGTTGGGTTTTTTTTGGAAGAAAGCTATAGGTCAACAATCAAGCTTCACAGAAGGGTTCCTTAGGTTCAACTGTATTCACAATCTGTATGACCGTTCACATACAATTCAACACAGACCCGAGGTTTGAGGTTGTTAAGTGATGGTAGTTATAGAACCACTTAAGTTTTTCAAAGCTTTAATTTCAAAGAAATATACAATCCACAGTTGTGCAGAAATTAATTTAGTGCCACTCTTTTGGTAGAAGATCCTTGATTATTAGTTTTTGTGATGTAGTGTCAAAGAGAAAGACCATTGTGGTGTTTTCTGAGAAAAAATACATTAAAAACATACAAAAGCTCAGAAAAATTAAATTGCATTTTATCTCTTAGCTGATTGGTTTGTTTCAAGGATTTGGCCACTATTGATCTTTCTTTCTCTCGGGTTTATACATTTCTTTTTGCACTTTCTTAGATTCATAGTGGACCATTTAGTGTCGTAGAGCGCATTGACAAACTGCTGTGGATACTGGCGGACGTGCTTTGGGCAGAACGCAAAAGCTTCACAATGTCAACAAAGAACATGGGTAAAGTGGAGTCACTGGTGCTTGTCACAACAGTCACAGACATCAGCTTGAATATATAACATTTGCTTAGCATGATTAGGTATCAATATTTCTGAAATATGACAAATAGGGATCACAGTTGCAGCTGATTTCATGATAGGTATAATATTCTCTTGTTTGTTGTTTATTAAAATCTAGTCATGACTATGTTTAAAATGTGATTTATGGTTTTCTAGGTATTCATCTTGAGCCTCGAAGGTTGTCACAGATGAGCTGCAGTTGTGTGTATAAGCCCTCAGTCCACAGCAGTCAGTTCAGCAGCTATGATGAGATCCTTATCCCTGACTCAGAAGTGCAGAGAGTCTTCTCTCTGGGTGAAGATTAACCCACTCTTCATTTGAGAAATTGAGGCCCGGTTTCACAGACAGGGCTTAAGGCTTAAACCTCTCTTAACGGAATATAACTTGCCCAGAAATATCTTAAAATATATCAGTGCCATTGTTCTGTCTCGAGATGCACACCAGTAATGTATTCTTCTAAGGCATTTTTATAAAAGCGACATAAATCTTAATTTAACTAAGGCATAGTCCTGGCTTAAGCTAAGATGTGTCTGTGTCTGTGAAACCGGGCCTGAGTTTTAAACAAGGAGGTATCTGATGGTATGCATGTTGTTTGACAGGCCACGAGGAGGTGATGTTTATTCACACTTACTACAGTCACCTATTAGAATTGTCCAAACTGGAGGCAAAGACCCTCGACCACCAAAATACAGACAGTAAAAGGTTAGTAAGAGCCTTTTAAATCTCCACTAATTATTAGTTGTACCACTTCATCTGTTTATGAGCACTTTTTATTCATATTACACATTTACGCAAAACTTTAAACTCACAGTGTACACTACAGTCTTCGTAATCCCTGAAATCAATATTTAAAAAAATTGTAAAAATGAATCAATGTCTGGACACCTTAATCTCCATAATGAAATTCCAGATAAGTATCAGTTTTGTTATAGTTTTTAAGCAAACCATCAGTGTATTTGTTGTTGTGGCATCTGATGGTATATGACCTTCCATATATGGTAGTGCGTGACGTCAGACTTAACAAGCGAATTGTAACTCTGTTTTATTTGTTTTTATGCAGTCATTACGCTGGTCAGCTAGCCACAGCAGTGATATCAGCGACTGTGCGAGATGTGTCCAGGGCAGAGAACGTTCCAGTCTCAGTCCAGTACACCCTGTCCTCTGGGACTATGGTAAAAAATATGAAAAGCAAAAGTTTTATTTGCTAACAGTGAATCTCTTGGTCATTCCATTAAATATCCTACAAAATCTTTTTAAAATCTGACCTACAGTACAATTCAAAATGTACTATACAACATTATAGTCTGTATTAACCTTAACTAAATGGCCTTGACAGATATTTAGTTTTGCTTAAAATCAATACCTGCTGTACTGGCAGGTTGGTCCTGACTCCTGATGCTATTCACACACAAGAGTTTCATGATTTTTTTTCTTTTTAGGCAGAGTTTCCAAAACGAGTCGCGCCTCTCTGTGTCTTTTGGAATGTCAGTTTTATGTGAGTGGGTGTAATTCAATTACAAAATACTAACTGGTGTACCATATTACAGCATCTTGTTTGGGTCTGATTTAGTCTCTTAATGCCCAAAGGGCTGGTCGTACCAGTGACTGGTCAAATAAAGGATGTAGAGTGTTGCCTGGTGCTCCTGATGTCACTTCCTGTTTTTGCAACCACACCACCAATTTTGCTGTCCTCATGAATTATATGGAGCCCAAGGTATGTTTAAAGTATTTCATTTCTAGGGTCCTGTTTTTGTAAGATGCTATAATTACATTATTTAAGTTAAAGCAACTGTAAAAGGACAGCTTTTTAAGTTGAATGCACTAGTAGAGAGATTTTCTGTTATAATACAATCCTTCCACTAGAGGTCACTGTAAGCTAATAAAAGTAAGAAAGGCTGTAGTGTGTGTAGGTGGCTAAATTGTGCACTGTTACAACTGTTCCAGTGAGAAGTTTCTCTGTGTTCTCCAAACATTAGATTACATTTATATCAACAACCAATGCAACACAACCTCACCCTTCATGTATGTATGTGGTAGTTATGGCATATCTCTGATCCAATGAGATCCCTAACGATAAAAGTGAATGACAGTGGTTGATGAGTCTAATATCAGTGTTTTTTGTTTGGTCTTTTTTCCTGTCCCCGCAGTGGACCCCTGTGGAGGAAAGCAATTTGACAAAGTTGACGTTTATCGGATCCGGAGCTTCTCTCTGTGCGCTGGTGGTGACCTTGATGCTGTTTACTGTTTTGGAGTAAGTGGTTTCTACGGATACACTGCCACGCCAAGAGCATGCCAACAACACTGGTTCTGTTTTGCTTTAGAGGAGTCCATCTTGATGTGTGCTTGTATCATATGATTTAGACCTTCACTTACAACGTTTTCGACTGGGGCCCACTAGGGGGCCTCAGCAAACTTCTCAGGGAGTGGCAAGATGTATTTATCTAGTTAACACATTTAAATTTGAAGTAATATTAAAATAATCCAACTGATTTAAAATGCTATTTTAAAGCGTAGAGACCTGGACAGAGTTTTATTCCACAGCATTTAATTTCAAGTTTATAATCCTGCCTAATTTAGCTTCAATTACTCCATTTTAATAACTTAAGTTATTAACCAGCTTTTTAATAGAACCATAAATCTCAAAACATGGTTGCATTTTGTGTTTCAAAACTTTTACTACTGCTTGTACTACCTACTTGTAAACGATGCTTCCTCCTTGTAAACCTAGCTTGTTTGCTCTTGCTGGTTAAAATGTTGAATACCCCCTCACAGTGTTGGGTAAGTTACTCTGAAAAAGTAATTAATTACTAGTTACTAATTATACATTCGATAATGTAATTAGATTACTGTACAAGTTACTCTCTTCAAAAAGTATTTAATTACTTATTACTAATTACTTTCTATATCCTATATCAACCTTTATGAGTTAAGTGATTCAAGTATAGACATGAAACGGCTCTTTTAATTCATTCAAATAAATAATATAAAACTACATAAAGTATTATTATTAATTACAAATGTGAGAATTATACATTAAAGCACGGATTTTAAAGTTAGACTTTGAATTTTGATGTAAATTCCTTTTCTGCACACACACATATTACACAAAGTATTTAGTTTAATTACATCAGAAGTAACTGTAATTAAATTACAGAAAAAACAAGAGTAATCCCTTACTTTACTTTTTCAAGGGAAAAGTAATTAAATTACAGTAACTAATTACTTAGTAACTAGTTACACCCAACACTGCCCCCTCATTTCACTTTGGATAAAGTTGCATGCCAAATTATATTGTACATATGTTTTTATTATCTATTTATTTTAAAAGTTTTCAAAAATCAGTGGGGGTCTTGGAGTCAAAAAGGTTCTGAACAACTGTTAGTGTTGAGTTCATAGGGTCACGACATGGCGGAATGTTTGCTCGACACACCACACAGTCACTCAGTCATGCCTTAGTGACAGTGAGCTCACAGCCAGTCACGCTTGTCAATAGCGCTCAGTTCTGAGGCTGAATCAGTATTGAATACCGCTAATCGTCTAATTAGCGCTTTGTGCCAAATGAAGCCGAAGCTGAAGTTTTATGGTGGCATTACAGGGGTTCATTAAAGGAAAGGGCCACACAAAGGGAGGTTAATCAGCACAGTTTCAGCCAAACTAATTTCTTTAAGTGATTTATGGCCCGTTTGCTGCTAATCAACATGTACTCGCACACAGCCTTCATCTGGGTTACCAGATCTCCTATAAACCTAAGAGAACTTTATCTATGACAACCGGATAATTCCACATACATTATGTTTGACCTGAAATGTGCAAAGTGGAATTATTGCAAAAAACGATGCTTACGTGGTGTTTTAAAAAAATCTGTTTTTTCTCATGCAGTATCCCAAAATCAGATCGTACATCGGTCCACAAGAATCTTTTTGTTTCATTGATCTGTGCCCAGATTGTCCTTCTCTGCAGTGGTTCTGCGATTCATAATAAGGTACAGTGTATAATATAAACTCATTCTTATACAAGCAAATTTGTGGTGCTACAAACTATTGAAACAGATAACCATAGCCAAGCAAAAATATTTCATTGGCTATTATTATTGATATAATTATTCACATTAAATATAGATTATTAAAATACTGTAATAATTAGTATTTTAATAATACTAAATTAATTCTTCAATTTTATTAAAACTGTTATTTGATCGGATATTTTAAATTATTTTATTTTTGTCTAAGTTGTTTTATAACTTTGTTAAAGGCTATCAAGGCCACGCAATTATTTTATATAGATTTTTAAAAAGGAAACTAAATTAAGGTCTAATTCTAGAACTCTTGAAAAATGGTTCTTAAAAGCAGTCTGACAGCGTCTTAAAACAACATTCGTGTTGTTGCCATATTTGGCGCTGGATAAGCTGGCGTGTGGCCGGTGTGTGTGGATGTTTGAACTTTTGACCCTTGACAGCCTGCTCGCTGACCTTTGCCCCATAGGTGGCCTGCATGCTTGTGGCAGCTCTGATGCATTTGTTCTTCATGGCAGCGTTCAGCTGGATGCTGGTCGAGGGCCTGCTGCTCTGGAGCAAAGTAGTGAGCGTTAATTTGAGCGAGGACCGCCACATGAAATACTACTACCTGATTGGCTGGGGTAATGGGACTCTGCACTTTTCTTCGATCTGTTGTGCATGGTTATTGATTGGGTTCAAGAGTACAGGAATGCCGGTTTCCTGTTGATTCCATAGCTTTTTGCTGTTGTCTTTAATAAAGCTTTTGCAATGATCAAATGATCCATTTTTAATTAGGTGATACATTTTGTAGAAACTGAACATCATTGATTGCTGTCTAAATAAAGACCTTGTACAATGGCCCCCAAAGAAGTATACACCTAAACCTCACTTAAACACAAAAGAAGATTTTTACAAAATGTAATTTTGTCCATACAATGAAAGTCAAGGGTAATTTACAATAGATAAATAAATAACGAATAAATATCTATATGCTATTAGTCTTAAATAAAGCTAGCTCAAGTAGCCTACGCCAATTTGTATAATTGGTAGTATTGTTAGTTCAATGTAATTCTAATTCAGTGCATAATAGATTAAGTGTTTTAAGTGCCCAGAAGCGTATTGTCCATGTTATGTACATGTCAGAACTAAAACAAATCATTTTTGTGTAACAGGTCTGCCTGTACTGATAGTCACCATCACACTAGCCTCAGCCTCTGGGAAATACTCTGCGGATGGTCACTGTTGGCTTAGTGTTCAAAACGGAGTCATATGGGGTTTTGCCGGCCCGGTCATCTTCATAATTATGGTTAATTTCACACTTTAGTTTCTGTTGGTTTTGTTTTTATGTGAATGTGTTTTTTATAGTGCATGTTTTTGTTCCAGGTGAATGTCATCGTTCTTGCTCGTGTGGTGGTCATCACCATCGGCACAGCCAGAAGAAGATCCTTGATGATGACTTTGAACAGCACTCCCAAGAAGCAAGTCTCTGAGCAGATAAAGTAGGACATATCTCTCTTTCTTATTCTCTCTTTAATTAAATACTATTTATTAGTAGTACTTGTACTTCCAAAATCCCAGTGCTGCTGCTTTTCTCTTTGACTCATTCACCAGCGCTCAATTTCTTCACATGTTTGTGTGTTTGGTCACCACATGGAGGCACCCTTTCACAGCTTTGCTCATGACCGGTGGTCCTGTCAAATTACCTGATCAAATTACATGCTCGTAATGTGTGTAACTTCAGCTTTCTATTAAAATGATTTATTTGCAGCCGCTTTCAACATTCAATAATTTTTCTTGTTTGTTTGTTGGTCCATTAATGGAATGATTAGATGTTTTTGCAGGGAGGTCAAAGTAAACTCCCAGACTGCTCCATCACTGTGGGAATCCAGCGTTATACGTTTAAAAACAGGCATTTATACTGACTCGTGTTGGTTTATAGATATTTCAGTTTCTCCTTGAAACTGTAAATAACCACAACACAAATTAAGCTGCCACGTTTAGCCAGCATTTGGATGTGAAGTGCCGTTGACACTTCTAGACCTCCGGCATCAGTCGTTGAGGTGGGGCCCCTGTGTATAAGAAATATCAATGTGACTCTTGAAAGCCGGTGGTCAAACATGGTGTCCGCCAAGGAAAATCAAACACACACTTCCTCCGCTTGGCAGTGCTGATTCGCAGCTGGTTCACTTTAGCGGTTACCTGAATGGGGAGGTAATTTTATACTAAACAGAATTAAAAGCGATTTAGCGTGATAATTGTCACAACGTGAGAATAAGCAGCAGCTCCTGTTGTGCTGGGAATGACCCCTGAAATCTATCTTCTTTAGTGTAAAAGTCAGCAAGAACAGCCAGGAGGTGTGCAACTAATATGTCCAGTTCCTGTGTGTGTGTGTGTATGCAACCCTGTATATACAAGCTTGTAATCAAATAATCAGTTTGCTTTATCAGACTTTCCTGGGCTGATTGTGTTTTTGTGATTCTCAGGGCCGCGGTGAAAGCAGTGTTGGTTCTGTTGCCGATTCTGGGCCTGACCTGGGTCTGTGGAGTCCTGGTGCCATTCTCTGTTGCTATAGCTTATGTCTTCAGCCTCTTAAACTCATTGCAGGTAAGAGATGACTTCCTGTCAGCACCATAAGCCTAATGTCATTTAGGAATTAACATATTTGCGGACCCAGAAAGGAGATATTATTTAGATATATGAATTACATACTATTATGATTGATTTTTTGGGTTGGCTTCTCAATTTTGAACACTGTTGTATTGCAACTTTTGTTTCATTTTTGAATGCATCGGATTTTGCAAATGTATATTCTCTTCCTGTTACGATTAATTGGAATAATCACGATTATTCTAATGCTGCAGTATGTTTCAGTTGCTCATTTTTTTCTTCTAAAAATATGAAAAAACATTGATTTTTAAATTAAGAATATTGGTATACTATTATGGGGTAAATCTAGCGTTTTATTTTTAAACAATATTAATGATGAAATATTGATTCACTACCATTCTCAGTACAAAGGCAGACAAACGTGAGTGTGAAGCATGTGAAGAGTGCTGGGTTGCATTAGCTGTGAAGCCCGTAGTGGTTTTAGCAGAGGTAAACAGTGGGGAGTGAAGATATAATTGCTGTTTAACATGGAGACGGTACAGACTGTGTGTGTGTGTGTGTGTGTGTGTGTGTGTGATTCGAGTGGAATGTGTGTGTTATTTAGAGTTCTGGTAAATGCCGTCCGTCTGTGACGAGGTGTCACATTTACTGTTGGATTACATTAGACTCTTTCTTCTGCATTTTATTCTCTCCTTTCGACATTTACATTTCTTCGAAATCTGTAATAATAGTTGCAGTCCGGGTTTTTTTGGTCTTAATCCTTTTCCAGTATTTCTCATTTTAATACCTGCCAGAATGTGGGTGAAATTTTTTTTGGCGAGAGACACTTTTTCCAAATGAATCTTCTGTTACTTCCTTTTCCCGTCAAGTCATTAGAAACGGCCAGAAATTCTGCTTAGTATTATGGTCAGTTGTTTTTTTAGTATTTTAATTTTTTGTGTTCAAATGTAATTCATTTTTGAAAATGTATTTATTTGTTTGTCAGTTGCTTTAAGTTTAGTGGCACATTTTCAGCAGCGGCAAAATTGGCAGTAATAATTTACATAAGGTATTATATACAGTATATTTTGTAGTGTTTTTAACTTTCTGCTGTGTTGCTGAGAACACGTGTAATAGCTTTAAAAAGTGAACATTATCAAACACCATAAAGAAAGTACTAAAAATAAATAATAAAATATACGTATAAATATTAATCTAGTTTCTTGTAGCTAAAATCAACATTGGTCATTTTGTTTGATGCACTCAGTAATCAAAACAATTTGTTTAATAGCTTGTGTAGAATATCACAGTGTGAAAGTTCGATCAAAGAAAGAAAAGTGTGTCATTCTTTATGCGTTACAAGCCCGTGCTGTTGAAATATTGTGTTTGCAATCTGTAGAGCTCCTTAATCAGTTGTTTCTGTAATAGAGCTGTATATATCACAAGAAAATCAATAGAGATTTAGCCTGACTCACATCATTAAACCACTCCATAAATAGTTCATTTTACACACTAATTAAAAAATGTTTCACCACAGTGATAATTGATGTAGGCTTTTTGAAACAAAGTCACTGTTTGGTCGGTTTACTTGTTTTTTGTTGTTGTTGTTGTTTGTTTGATGAAGACACGTACCAAAGAAGGTTCACATTAAAAGGATATACTGTACAACTCTTTGAGGTCAGGCGAGCATATCTGTTTCTCTATTTGCCTCATGCTGTGTTCTATATGCATGAAATCTCGTCATGCATTTATATATTCTATAAAAAAAAAACGTTGCAAATGTGGCAATTCATGTTGTGCCTGGGAAATATTTACACTGTATTTATGACAGGTATAACTTAGTTTGTTTAATTCGAAATTTAATAGGGATTGAAAACAGACAGTTTTCAGACAGGAAGCTTGAGATTAAAATGTTTGTTTTGCTAATTTAAACGCCTTTATTTCCATATATTAGTGATGTAGTGTAGAGGTCAGCTGTAATGTACTATTTTAGTCTAGCTGTAAATAATAAATAATTATTTGTGTCCTACACTTGAAACTGCTGTATCACCACATGGCTTGATAGACTTTTTGTATTCATTTAATTTTATGTAAATGCATGTTTGAAAGTATTGAACTTCGTTATAGTTAAAATTCTAAAAATATATAAATTAATAAAGTATATCATGACAGCTAATATTTAGAGGGGAAGAACCCACAGTGACACTGGTGATGATCAGAAAAGGTCCTTTTAAGCCTTATTTTAAGATGAGCGTGTACATATTATGCAATACAAAAACTTAAAATTACAAATTAACTTTTCAATTTCATAATTGGAAATGCTTTATTAATTTGAAGGTATATATTAATACTCATATCACTTTTGCTGGTTAATAAATAGGTCTAGTAGCTCTGTTGGTAGAGAAAGAGGATGGCACTAACCAAGGTCATGGGTTTGAGTCCCAGAGGAATTCCCACACACTGATAAAATGCTTGAATACACTGTAAGTCACTAGATAAATGCGTCTGTCAAATGCATGTATGGTCATGAGCATCTTAAAATGCACTTTTAATAGTTAATGGTGACCAAACATTTAAACTGATTTTTTTACTAGTTAAAGCTTATTTGCTACTATATTTGGGCTCAAAATCATTCCAAACAGCGAATGAGTCAGAGACTTTTTGGGAGATGCAGAAAACACAGGAAATCACCACAGGCTTTTCTGATCATTTCAGCGCTCAGATATTTTGCCAGCCTTTTCCTTTTCGAACGTGGCAGGCGAAAATATAGCTCCCATGTGTTGAAGACTAAACTGATTGAATTGTTTTTTATTAAATTCCACGCCTTTGTTTGCCCACGGCACCTTTTTTAATGCATGAAAGCGGCTCGGGTCTCTAGAGGTGCGACTCTAACAAAGACAATACTGTGGCTTTTATCTGACTGCCCTATGAATTCAACCTTGTTAGAATAACCAAACACTCCAGCAGCTATGAAACTTCTTCAAAAAGTTTTGGGAAGTCATTGACGATACTCGTCCTGCCCCTCCTCGAGCTTCTCACTACATTAATCTTTTATTCCAGATAATTTGGAATTCAATTCGTATGATTGTTTTGACGTGCACCGAGAAGTACCGTCGCTCTATCTGGAAGTGCGCGAGTCGTTCAATGCAGCAGACCTTGTGTTAAAGTGCTTCATATACGTAGATGCTGTAAGCTCTTAAATACTTCGGTGCGACCTGCGGCTTTAAAAGAAAGCAGAAATGGCATGCTCTCGCATGAATGCCGACCGCACAGAGCAATGAATGAAACATTGCCGTCTGAAGTTGCTTTGGATATGTTTGTAATTTTGTGGCACTAGTGCTGTCTAAGAAACAACCTTGAAAATTTTACAAACATGACAGCCACCCTTTATCCAGGGGGCATTTTGAGACCTAGATGGCCTTATGTGAAATTCCTGTCGTGATTTTCCCTACCATGTTTCATTGTATTTTCAATAGGCAGCAATAACAACATAAAACTTAAGCCACGGGACTTTATTGTTAAATCAATAAAAGGAATAATGTTGACAAGCCCTTTTCATTGGCTACACTTCCTGTTGGTTGCTTGACAAGAGTGAGTGAGTGTTCCCAAAATGACAACCAGGTGCTATTTGTTTACTGCAGTATGAAGGAAACAGCATAATTAGCATATTTCATAAATATTTCACATTTTATCTTTCCCTGTAGCAGTTATTGATTATTTGACACATGTCTGTCCAGTTTTAATACTATATGTAGCTTGCATGTAAATGGTGCTTTACAGAACATCCCATAAATAATTTAGATATTTATGTTTTTCATCTTAATATGTTGATGATGTGGTAAACAATCTGCTAAACTGTCAGAACAAACCCCTGAAATCACATATTACTGAATTACTGTAAATGAGTTGACTGGTGTCAGCGAATACAGTAACATTACAATGCAAAGGCAACAATATCCTATTCAGACATCCACCAACAGCTCATTTTTTTCTATTTTATTTACAAACTTATGAACCATAAATACCACCATGTGCTCCTCTATCAGCCTGAAAATAAATAGCTTTCTGTAGGGATGGGGGGGAGTCGAAGTGCTTCATTTGACCATAAATCGCACGACCCTCCGTCATCCAATCTCTGTGCAATGTCATTCAAAAGCTCAGTGTAATCCATTACCGGCATATATAATAGGCCTTCCACCATGCATTGTCCATTGCATTATACGCTCATAATTTCCCTCTATCAATAACTTTGAGCTGAGAGAGGGTAAAGAGGGTTTGGGGTCACAAACTCAAGACTTTTTTGGCTGAGCAGTAAGGTAAAAGTATAGATGCTCTTGTTTGAGTTCAATGATGAGATGATAAAAATTGTGCATATACAGCCAAAAAAAAGAAAAAAGAGCCCATTTTAGATTTTTATTTAATTTCTAGATGACATATTGTGATCATTTCAGTCCAGTGTCTGTTGAATTTCAACAAAATCAAACCTCAGGAGTGACGAAAAGTCATCCAACAGCAATGTGAAAGGCTGAGAGAATGACAACACATTAAAACGTGATCAAAATAGAGGTTATCGCATGAAAAAATAATTTTTGAATTTTTCTAAATACATGCACAAATATTACTGTTGTGTTGCTTAAAAGTGAAAATGAACTTGTTTTCTTTGCAGTACTTGAGGTCTGAAAAAATACAGAGCATCTTTTCTGTTATTTTGACCTGTTACTCCAGTTTTCATTTTATCCAAATAAATGCAAATAGAAACAACGTTTTTATTTGAAATTTGGGAGAAATATTGTTAGTGGTTCACCGAATGAAACAAAAAGATCATTTTACTTAAACGCATACCTAGTAAATATTAAATAAAAAAAACTGATCCTAATTTTAAACTCTTAATTTTTATTTTTTCCATGATTGTATTTTGATTGTATTGATTGAGGGTATGCATTTTTCAGTTTGTGTGTTCCTGAAATTGATCCCATGACCTTAAAGTGTTAGGAACCATGTTGATCTACAGGGACACACTGTCAGATGGAGATGAATTCATTTACACACATCCATTTATTAGCATCCATACTTTTCCTAAAATTTGAGAGAGAGCATCAACTATTCTATCATTACAGGAATGTATTAATACTGATGTGAAGAGACAGTTATTTGTTTTCACGTTTCTACACAGTTGGGTCTCAACATACTGTAAGCACCACCAGAAGGTGTTTTGAAAATGATCCTGATATGGATGCCAGTTGAGGTCCACAGAGGGCAGCATGGGTGAGTGCCACAGACCCCTCAAAAAGAGAGTAATTTTACTAACCGAAACAAACAGAACCGGAATCCCTCAGTCAAAACAGGTGTCCAGCTCTTCTTTCTCTTTCTCTTCGATGGTCAGGGGGTCCCTAAACCCCTGCAAAGGGAAATGTTTTTCATGTGGAATTGTTCAAGATGGAAAATCTGTGTCTTTTCAAGATTCAGTTTCGATTAACATTGATATCACAAAGCATTTCCTTGTGTACATTTTATAAGTAGATTTTAGATAACAAACCTTTATTTTGTTTAGACAGACCTTTGTTTCAGACTCATTTCATGTGGTAGGTGTCTTGAGATAATGATAGTTTTCAATAACAGTCGAGTCATATTTAAATACTTATTGAATATGATCTTCTTTCTTTGAAGTTATATTTCCTTGTCATGTTCAAGCGCGAAAAATTAAAAGACACCACCAACCCAATGCAAATATAATATACGTACATGGCTTTGAAGTGTGAAATGCGGCACAAAGCTAAAAATGGCAATTTGATACTGAAATCTGGCCAAAAAACAACAAACAATCATTGTGAATAACACATTTCCTGTGAAGAGGAAAGGGAATTCCACGGCTAGCACATACCACTAAAAGAGCCTGTCGCGTTTGGCACCCACCTGCGTTTATTTGCTTTATAATTACCAGCCGGCTCTGCGTAGTAATAGATTGTGTCATAGGAAAGCAAATCACTCGGCTACCCTGGCAGGAGATTGAGGATCACATGACCCGCTGGGAACGACCCCGCAACCCCTCTCACAACAACGGGGCCCTCACACTTTCTCTCCCTTTCTGTCTGCTGTCAGGAACCACTTCGACACCTAAATTGCCCGCATTGAAACAATGACCGTTTCATTTATAATTTAGCCATCCTAAACTGATATAAGTTTATGGGGTGGGAGGTTCACTGAGGGAGAGGGAGAGAGCGTTTTTCGTGGCATATCGTAACATAAAAATCGTTAAAATCTCTTTTAATCTGAGGTCTGTGGACTGTTTGGTTAGCTTTGATGTATACTTTGCAGATAATTAGCAAGAACTGGGTCAGGCCGGGCAAGAGAAAAGCTCTTCCTCCTTGTTTTTTTTTTCTATACGGGCTGTCAAACGCTGATGCCAATTTACGAATGAGCAATTCGTTTTCTGCATGGAAATGAAATCCAAAATAAACACGGTATCTATTATTCATGCCAGCGCTCTTTTTAAATCATTATTTCCTAAGAAACTCATGCTTGTTGTCTGCACTGGAATGAAGAATTTGGATCGCTTGGTTTGTCTTGTAATTCCAGAGTTGACGTTCGCTGGACACAAAGGTTTATTTGTTGACGATAGGAAATCCCAAATTTATTTCAGCTGGTACAGCAATGTGTAAACAATGTGTCTTTTCGATCCTACTGCACCTCTAAAATCCCAAATAAAAAAGACTCAAATATCTCCGCCCTCTTGGCCTCTTGACCTTTCTGTGCTACATGGCTGTCACAACACAGAGAAAGCTGCTGTCGCGTCATTTCCATCCGTCCCCTTTCGCTCCCTGGCCCCTAACAACTGTTTACAAGGATATGTTGATTCTTATTAATCTGGTTCTTGTCGCTTCGGTTGGCGCGGGACTGCGGGGAGAGCCGTGGCTTGTGTTAAGACTTATGCACCCTAGGTGGGAAAAAGCACAGGGATGCTGACAGCTCGGCACTCAGTGACGGGTTTGGCATTTTTACACTGTGCAGATGTGGTCTCCCGCTTTGTTTTTCCAAGTAATTATCGTCATTAAGTCAAAGCATGTGCCAATCATCTGCCTTTGAGTTGGGCAGAGTTCAGGTCGAAAAACCACCCTAATGCTCGAAGCGCGTCAAAGCTTGTCTAAACCGGACTCGTTAGCTGGTAAATTTTACGTTTTTTTTAGACAGCATAAGGATTTATAGTATCTAACTGATACGATCACAAAGTGCGAAAACTATTTCACAGCAGTGTGGAGACTTTATAAAAACACGGACTATGGAGGAGACAAAGAGACTGGAAAACAAAGATGAATGAAGTGCTCACGTCGATGAACTACCATTCGTTTTCACTTAGGATTCCCGTGAGCCGTGGTCAGCTCTAAACGCATGTGACGCTGCGCCGAGTTTGGTGGGATAAGGATTGATGCTCTCCGTGTTAAGTGCCTTACCGCATGTGGCACGATTCGGGCACATGTCATTAACCCGCAGCCCTCGCAAGTCTGAGATGGAAGAAAAGACAACTCCCAGACATACTACAGGACAAAATACAGGAGAGGGTCTAGTTTTTTACATAGCATCTTTAAAAAAAATTGAATTTACTGCGTATTGTCAGGTCGAAAAGCTTTACAAATGCACAATTGCAGGTGCGTGATACCGACCACAGAAATGAGCTGCAGCTTTTTAAACAGCAGAGGATGCCAACTCTGAGAATTCTGGGTTCGAGCAGATCCCCATTCCCAGCTGTTCCATCTTAGCCCGTGTGAAGTCTGACATTTTTCTTGCTTTCAGTGGAAAGTATGTAATTAGAATTTGCCTGAGATTGGCAGGGCGGTCTCATGCGTTTTGACAGCAGGGGCACTCAGAAATGTCTGTTTGATACCTAAGTATTTTTAATTAAACAGTTTTTTGGCACACAGGGCCCCCATTCGCTTCGAGTTCAAAGAGTGTGGCTTGACCCATGTGTTAAGAGTTTGTATCAATTTTCTACAAGGATGTTTGACTTGGCCGTTTTAAGCATGCACTGTGAAATTGTCTTGTTTAAAAACGTGTTTGTTTACCATTCGCGCTCTGCTTCGCTTCTCCGCACATGTGCGCCATGAGATTTTGTGGTATTTAGTTTCTTTTTAGGTTCGTAGTGCTCTTTTTTTGTCTTGAATACACAAAACAAGAGAAGAGAGAAATACACAGTGTCTCAATATTTAATGGTTAAGTTCTGTGTAGGCCCTTTCACGGAAAGAGAATTTCTTTTAACAAATATAGTGAATATAATGTTACATTTATATCAGAATTTTAGATATAAATAAGTAATCGTATCATTTGATTGACATTGTGATTAGTGTTTTGGAATTTATAACTATTTTAGCTTCCCAAGATTCAAGCAACTCTATGAATCCCAAAGTTTGTCCAGGTTTCATTCCCTCCACTGTTCACATGACATATACATCATCATTCTCAAATGAATCAGCATTCATTGACTGAACCATGCCGGCTACATTCCACCTCTCTCTGAAAAACAAGCATTGATTGATTTGATGTTGTTATTTTGAAAGATTATAAGGACAATGTATTCTTGTGATGAGAAGAGCATTACTAATCATTTGAAACCACTTTCAGAAATGACACCTTGGAACTCGTAGTTTTTGCTTAAAACGAAGAGGAAAAAAGCACGTAGGCCTACAGTGTATCGATATTGACATCAGCTATCAGCTAAAACGAGTTGAAAAATATCACATTAGTGCAAAAATCTAATATTGAGCATGCCTAATACATATTACAGAAGATAGTATACTATCTAAATAATATACATGTATTGATTTATATTGATTTTTCAGAAAGATGTACATTGAATTGATTAACAAAAAATCAGACCATTGTTTGTGCGAATCAATTTTTGCATAAGATGTAGATTAGTGATACTAACAGTAATAATTGTCTGCAAGATTTACTTGTTTTTTTTTAATATTGAAATGATTGACAACTACATCAAATCTGAACAATTTCTAAACATCAGAACTACAATTTTATCCATAGTCTCTTTCTTACCTCAATGCTTTTTGATAATAATATGATTATAAGTTACTGGGACTGGGAGATATTTACTGGGAGATATTTACTCAACAGTTAAGCACTGCTGAAGTCCAATCTCATTAATAAATGTTTCTTTTAGTTCATTTTAGATTTCCTTTTTGTCCATTGAAGGAAAGAAATTCCTTCTTTCTATCATTCTTACATGTAGAAGAAAGATACATATTGACCTTTGAATATATACCATATTTTCATACAGTTTTCTACTACTCAAAACGAAGAGGAGAAATCTTATAAAGACTATTCTTCAGATACATATTAAACCTTTTGAATAAGTAGAGCGAATTGACTCCATAAAAGACCACAGGACAGAGCTTGGCAATATTTTCATCATAATATGAAGAGTTTGGTTCCAAAATGAAATACAATTTTTCAAAAATCATGTTTTTTATTGTGCATTCCAATGAATATCAATCAAACTACAGTTGGTTTGTTTTGATTTAAGCCATAATAATAAAAAAACAGCCAACTAACCCAATAAAACGCAATAAAAACAATAAAAATCTCATCTTGTTATAATATCTCATTTTGGAACCAAACTCTTCATATATACTATCACAGTATAATATGACTTACAGCGTGAAATCATATTTAGGTCGTATTGCCCACACCTACAGCTGGATAGGCGTACGAATGTGAAAGTTATAATGATCCCGATTGTTATTTTTATCTGCGTCCAATTTGAGAGGAGTGAGGGTGTTTCTGTTGTATACACGGTTGCGCGCTGCGATAGCAGGGAACATCTGTTTTGCGCTTGTTGTTCCTCTTGGCTGCTTCTCAATTGGATTTCCTCAAGCAGGTCCAAGAGCTGTCACCTCTGCCAGGCTCTGTTAACTATCACCACTGGACCCTATATTAAGAAGGGCTTTCAGGGCTAAGTTAATAACTCTCCCTGCTTCCCCTGACTGCCTCGCATTGCCTCAGCCCCTCTCTGCCTCGCCTCTTTAGGGCTGGGTGTCCTGTGGGTATCCCTCTGGTGGTCTCTGTCTTCTTCGGCTCCTCCCTACTTCAAGAGGGCTTTCATTCTGTTCGGTGTTTGCATCACTTTTGCTGTTGCTAATACTGTACATAAGAATTAAAGGATTTAAGGAAACCCCTCACCTTATAGGGGAACATTGCATCCGCTAGTGTGCTTCATCCACGAAAAATGTTAGACTTTCTGACCTGATTGGCAGTACGTTAGTTTTCTTTATTCAAACCATGTCAGACCGCCCTGTGCCATGAAAAATACACCGAGCGCTGTGGAATGAGAAAGTTTGGCTGCCGTTTGAAAATCGACTGTGTGCGTTGATAGATCAAATTTAATATTGTTGTTATATTGATGTGTATAATTTTTTAAAGCAAGTGTTACAAATTCAAACCTGTTATTTTAACGTCAGACAGAGCGGAGGTGAAATCAAATCTGCGCGCAGCCATAAGAACACTTTGGTTTTATTTGGCAATGTCACTAAGATTTAATAGATATTACAGTGTGCATTTTGCTTAACGTGCAAAGCACAAAACTACAACTTTTCAAGGCATCTATTGTAGTAAAATGCAATTAAAAGTGCAGTAGTTTCACGCTCGCGTTTTCATGTTAATTCGCAAACTAAAAGGCTCACAGCTGGGTCTGGTTTTGAAGCCTCTCCGGCAGGAACAGCCCTCTGACATTCTCACCGCACAGCTGAACACGTCTACAAATTTGATCCAGTTCTGCAGTACATCAGTCAAGACCCAAACCTGACATTTCGCCCTTATTTAAAAGACTGCTGGCACTTAAAGTAAACTTTGTGTATACAATTTAATTAAACTGTTTTTCTGGGGGGCGGCAGAGACATTAGCAGGTCTCTTAAAAACGCGTGAAAAACATATTTTTCTCTCTCTCTCCCTCTTTTTCCTATCGAGAGCTTTTTGGGTCTCCTATTTCTGTAATTGCTGCCACATGCAGGGATTTCAGACTGACACTAACAGAGAAAGCCTGGATCTCTTGACCCTACACAGATTGATACATCAACTTTCATTTGACTAAAAGAGACATTCTCTGGGCTTTCTGTTTGTAATCCTACTAAGATTAAAGTCAGAATAGGTGTCCAGAACATTTGATACACCATTAGCCACAGAAGAGTCACTTTGTGTTTGTTGAAGCAGGATATTAGCTCTGCGTGTTTGCCGACCTTGAAAAGGGTTTACTAAAACATTATGTTAATTATATCCTTTCATACCAGTTTTTTAATTTTAAAATGCACTATTATGAATGTGTGTTTAGGTAAAATTAGTGGTTTTGTTTCATTCGGTGAACTACCAACAACATTTCTACCCCAAAAAAATGTTTTGCATTTTTTTGTTTTTGGAGAAAATGAAAACTGGAGAAACAGATCAAAAGAAAAGATGCTGTGTATTTTTTCAGACCGCAAATACTGCAAAGAAAACAAGTTCATATTCACTTTGAAATTGAATCAATAATTACAACATTACAATATTTGTACATGTATTTAGGAAAAGTTACAGAATTGTTTATTTTTGAATTAAAAAATGTGATAACCTGGATTTTTATCACAGTTTTCATCGTGTCTTATCATTCTCTCAGTCTTTCGCATTGCTGGATGACTTTGTTTGATTTTGTTGAAATTCAACAGACACTGGACTTTAATGGACACAGTACATCTAGAAATGCTGATTAAATGAAAATTTGAAATGGTCTCTAATTTTTTTCTGCGGCTGGATGTACATAAACAATAAAAATTGTTATGTATGCTTTTTGAAAGGTTTTTCTATATGACAAATATGTGCAGCATTTATACAATGAAAGTTTGTATTATGGACATGAATGATATTTTGAATCTTATTTTTAGAAGAGATTTACTTTCCTAAGTGTTCAGACTTACAGTTTTTGTCTTCACACAATAAATTAGTTCTGAAAGTCCTAAGGTGTGCTTACACACTCACACACACACACACACACACACACACACACACGCACGCACGCACGCACGCACACACACACACACACACACTTCGTAAGAGTCATGTCACCCAAAACATATGTTGACAGTTATCTGGCCATGTGGTATTGTGCGTTTGCGTGTGTGTTACACCAAGTAATCTTGCCTCTGTTTAAGATTGCCCTGAACATAACCCTAACCTGGCCTTCAACTCCTCTGTAGAACTCACCAGCAAACCACACACACACCTGATACCCCTCATGTCGTCATCAAAGCCCCCTTGCTTTATTCACTAAATTGAGAAATTGGTTCCAAGTCTGAACAGCAAAGGGCTGGTCCAGCTCAAAACGACTCTCTTTATATAAAAGCATTTTCCATAGATAAATTAGTCGGCTAGATAGATACTGTTTCCTTTCATTACTGCTTACTAAAATCAGATGCTTTTGAGGTTCTCTTTCTTATCCATTTTCTTTTTCTGCTGCTTTGAACTCTTGACAAAGTCCTCTTCACTGGGCATGTAAAGGTAATATATGGATTTTTTTGGGCTATTTAAGAAATCCTATAGTTCCAGCACTCACTGATGTCTCTGCATTCCTCTGTTTGGTCAGCTCTATTTGTTTCTGAGATGGTGTCCTAATATATAATATATACGTCTATATATTATACAATATATAACAGCTCAGAGATGGAAAGCTGCCACACTCTCTGCCCATACAATGTGTCCCTTTAATCATAGTTTTCATTCCAGTACATTGAAATTTCCTTTACCAAGGACAGCGTCATAAATAAAGACAAAAAAGATTTTTTTACCTGCTCGCTTCCTAACTTTTTGTGCATTAGGGGACCAGCGAGAAATAAAAAAGACAAGGTGGTCATCCGCGCAAATTTATAATCATTTATAACGCGGCAGCCGGCGAGGGGAAGTAAGTAAAAGCGTGAAGGCAGACATCCATAAAGGGGACGTGAAGCCCTTAAATGAAAAGCAAAGTGAATTCCTGTATCTTGTCATGGGTAATGAGGAGCAAAGGCCCTTCTTTTGGGGAGAGTACAATGCGTTTGCTCTCAGTTCGGTTCAACACGCTTGCTCCTGATGTATGGCCACAAATTTGAGAGGAATTTATCTGCGTTTGACGCCTAGGTTTAGGAGGATATGGATGAGTGGACTGAACAAAAATATTTTCCGTTTCCTTTTTTGGCCAAATGCATTTTTAGATGGCTGTGGCTGGTAATGATTTGTAAATCAAGCTTCCACTACTGTCATGTTTTAGGGAAACATTAGATCAGGATAGTGCCGAGTCCTGAATGAACGTGCCCTGATTATTTTAACACAATCACACTTTCCTTCTCCGCATCACATTCTCTGGGGTGCTGCGTGTTTTTTAGAAAACAACATTTGCCAACTGCATTCTGTTTTTAAACAACAGTTTTTTCTTAATTAGTTTTGTTAGGAGATAATTTATGCTTTTTGTTTGATGTATGCAAAAGTCCAATCCCTTTGCATACATTTCAAGCATTTTAGAGCAGAGTTCAAAAGAATACAGTTTTATCTTGAAACACAATGCATTTAAATGTGCTCCATTTTTCTGTTTGTTTTTAGCTCGACATTAATGAATTAACTTTTTTGAACAATTCATCATTATTGTTTTGGTACCATTTATTTTTAACTCAATTATATTCTAATTGATCATTTTTCGTAATATGCCAGGGATGTTTTTCCCACTTTGTTCATAACACAATGAAAGATTAAACGCAAATAAGGCCCATGATCAAAAACATGATAATTCATTTGCAACACTAAATAGGAAATTGACAGTCTAATATAAACCAACGAGGTGTGTGCAGCATTGTCTTTTACCCCCTACTGTCACTGGGTATTAAATCCTTAGAGTCGACGATACTGTAGCGTATTATTGAGCAGATGCAGCACATTTTTGTGAAGTGTCTCTTTTTTGTTTAAAGCTCTTTGTTACCTTCCTTCAAGTACGTGTGATGTTTATATTTCTATTATAGCATTCAGGCGTGATACCAAAGCCAGAAAAATGGCATGAAGGTTCACAAAAGTGTCGACCTTAAGTTCACACAACTTTAAATTGACCTCCTCCAGATCTGAAGATGTACAACTTTTATATTCACTATCCATAACGATGGGAAAAAATACAAACTTTGTACCTTTGCTGCATATGTGACCTCTGTACCCAAGGGTACCCATTCAAGCTCCTGTCAGACCTGGCTATAGAGTTTTTGTTAACCTGAAATGGTTTTTCATTCACCTTTTATAAATGTATTAAGTGTACACTTATGAAAGAAAACTACAATGTGCACGGCCATAATCTATCACAGATATGTGGGTTTTTCCAGGGAAATTACAACAGTAACAACAAGTGCTCTACTGTATTAATCAGGTTTTGGGTTAAATCCCGATAGAAGTCATGTCAATTTAGTATTTTTTTGTTGTGGAAGAACTCACTCAATTTTAAGATGATTCTTTTCACCAACGTGTCACTCGTTCAATCAGTTGTTAATGTATAAACTGTTGGATAGTCTGTTTGACCCTTTCAGTAAAATTTGTTGCAAATTCTGGTTCATGCCACGTTTAAATGAATAGTTTATTGAAATAATGAGACTTATCTCTTCGACTCTTTGAATCGCTGAAAATAAATTGACATACCATGAACAATGTTTTATGTGATATATCATATATGAGTCTTCTAAAGCCGTATGAGGCTTTGTGTTTGAACCACGATGGTCCCCATACAATGTTTATTTTATTCTACTGAACAAAGCATGTATTTTATATTGTAATAGGTTTTTATTATTTGATTTGCAGATTTTACACCAGCTTGCCAAAGGTTCTTTTCTGCTTGTTTTGTTTCCTTACGGCTTTTCAGATTTTATTTCAAGAACAGTTTTTGTTGCAGCACTTTTTAGCACATAAGCTAATAAATGTATTGAAACTTTCTAGAAGCCTTTCGGGCCTGAAAAGAACTGTTAATCAATATATTCAATGTTCACAACCATCAACCAAAAGTCCTATTTTTATGTCGCCATATGTGACCTTTTTCTGTACATGCTGTGCAAGGACACCACAATGGTGCTCCATTCAGATCTTGTTATAGAGTTTTTGTTAACTTTGAATCGATTTTCTTTATTCTCCTTTCTTTCAATTGGTCTATGTACTGAATCTGTTCTTTGTACTGTACTTGCTCACACTTGCTTACAAGCTTCGGAAACCTTGAGCTGAATTTCTTTACTTTAGACTTCTAGCATTTCCATAGTACATTATTCAGTTTTTACATATAAGCTTTGCAACTTAAAATAATGCTGTGTTAAGCAGCTTTAAAGCCGTTATCTTCTTTTTACACATTCATACATGTTCATTGTGTTACTATAAGCGTGTTTTAAGATCCCTGCGTTCTGTTTTATTCTGTTTGTCCTGTCAAACCAACCAAGCAAAACAAACTAGTTACAGTTTGGCAAAACTTTGTTAAACCTGACTTAAAACAAAATACTGTTTGTCGTCCGAGTTAATTTCAGGCTCAAAGAAAAGAGAGGGAAAAAGAATCAAACAACTTCTTATTTTATCTGCTTCTCTTTTTTGCAGGGTCTCTTCATCTTCCTGATATATGGCATGTACAACACTGAGGTAAGTCCGCAGTGCATCTCAAGGCTAACTGAGTGAGTGAGAGAAATGACATGATGTTTCTGATGGGACCCCCACCCCACGAAAGGAGAGCTGGGGGGATGTTGAAGCGAGCCTCTTTTTGCCTTTTCTTTTTTTTCCCCACGTGAGCGTCCCACTGCCCTTCATGCTTGGGCTAACTTATATGCATCCAGGCCCACCATTAAACACTGACACCCGGAGTAAAGAGCCAGTCATCCCTCAAGCACATTGGCCAATATTTCACTGCCTCTTTAAGTTTTTAAACTCATGGTCTTCCATTTAACATTCTGACATTAGAGCTCATAGTGAGTTCAGCGCCAGAGACGGAGACGGAGGGAGAAACACGGATATGTATGCAGGACACTCGGCAGATGTTGCGCTAATTTAACTGTAAAGCGGTTATTACCATTTAGATACTATTTTAGAGGTCAGAAAACTACAGTAAATATAAATAAATTGGGAATGAGGATATGTGCTTAAACTGAAATCTGAATGTGAATGAGTCACGTGCATATAAAAACAACCGTCCTCTGCCGATTTCAGATCCATTTTTCAGCATGTACTGTATATTTCACATGTGTTTGCCTGTGCTTATGTGCAGGTTGTTTCCACCCGAGGTGGATTCACGGCAGGTCTTCTTGCTCGCATTTTATTTTTAGCTGTATAGATGAATAAAACGTATGTATATATGTAAAAATAAATAAATTGAACATTATATGATAAGATACAGTAGTTTGACATCAGTGGCGATCCGTGACTCCTCTTCAGGGGAAGCAGTAATGCGAAGCTCGGCAAAACATGTATTTAGCCCGTCATGTGTGTGATGCACATAGGTTCACGTGAAGCGCTGAACACGTATTTTGAATTCCTGCTTCCCCTGAAGAGGAGGCAACGATCGCCACTGTTTGACATACATAACATTGGTGGTCCAGCAAGCAAAGCATTGAAAAGACATTTCAAAAAGCAGCACCACATTCTTAATGTGTTGCATTTAAGTTTGAAGTTATATTTTACTTTTAAAAAAGTCAAGAACTCTTTCTTTTTTTTCCGATTTCCGTTTTGTTCTGTTTCACTCGGGGTGTTTTGAATGCAAGATCATGTTTTGGGCTCTGTACGTGTGGTTTGGTGAGTCACATTGACATGAGCAGCAGTTTGGGCTGGGTTGACCACAGTGCTTACAGCTTAAATTTTTCCATAGCTAGGAAACCACTCATTATTTAGGTATTTACATGCTGTACACGATTTTATGCATGTTATTGTTTTTTTTAATTAATTGTATTAAAACAAAGCATTACATTGACAGCACATTTTATATATACTGTATATATACACAAGTATATACTGTATATATACATATACTGTATATATACTGTATATATATATATATATATATATGTTAACATAATTATTTATTATTATTAAGTTTGTGAGTTGAATAAAAAAAACAAAGTGTAAACATTGTAAATGAATGAATCCATATTGTGTGGTTGCACTTGTGGAGATCATGTCAGCTGGGGTGTATGATGTCATCAAAGCAAAAGATGTGCTGTGTCCCAACTTGCCTACTTAAACTATGCCCTTAAAGTATGTACTGTTTTTGTTGTGGAAAGGTACATTGTGCACAGCAAAACAGTATGCACGCACAGGGACTTACTAACGCGAAATGGAGATGGCTGCTGTTGCCTAGACGACACTGTGATTATTATGTCACATCGCCAAAATACAGCCCTTCTTTGCATTTAGGTGTGTATGTATTTGTTAATTCAGTAAAGCATCTCTTATTTGATTTGAAGTGTCACTAAACTCCGCCCACTCGCGGTGCATTGTGGATAATATTAGCCGTTAGAGTGTCCATGGATCTACACTTCAAATTTTCACCATCTGGGTACTTTGAGAACTCTCATTTCAGTATACTATGATTAGGAACGTACTACAACTAATTTCTAATACTATTTAGGACGGATAGTATGCGAATTGGGACGCAGCAATGGACAAACCAAAATTTAAATTTATTGTATTCAATTTCTCCTCAGTATTAATCCAGACAATGTGATTTATAATGAAAACAGTCAATACTACATTGAATGTTTTCATTACAAATCTAGCGTTTTTACTGGTGCTGTAAATGTAAAGTAATATATCAAATATTGGCCACTTCAGAAAACTTCTAGAAGGACTTCCCGTTTCAGTTTTTTAACACTGCACGAACATTTGTACAAAATGCATCTAACAGAACATTTATAATGGAATCCAAATGTTATACAAATATCTTTAAGATAGAATTAAATATGTACGATGATTTAAAAATAAAACAAAAATGAAACCGAGTGCTTCTGAACCAGTGTTTACATCTTGCGAAGTGGTCTATAGCAGATCCACTGTTTATTTCTTTGTTTATTGCCGGATCCGATCTGATCCCAACAATGCATAATGTATAGCTCAGAGCGCATGGGTAAATATAGCTCTTACAACTCCACTTTTTTTCTGTCTCTTCTCCACCCTTCTTCACCTCCACCCCTGAGTACAGATAGAGCTCCCTGCCTTTTGTCTACCTTTACTTCTACCTTTCTACTCCTTACAAAAGATGTGTAAGGGAACGGCCCTGAGACCAAGCCCCGTATTGACACAGCCGAGACTCGCCACTGACCCTCTTCGCATTGTAAAATAAATCATCGTGCATTCTTGCTTAAGAGGCTGTTTTAGTACGTCGGAATCTATTTTCCAACTCCTGCTTCTCCTTGACCCAGGGGTCTTCACAATTTGTGAGCAGCTCGTGTCCGCTTGACGCTTTTTTCAAGAGGGTTTTGTAAATATCAAATGTGATAATCTTGGCCTCTTTTTATTTTTGTTTGTGAATTTACTTTTTTTCTAATTTTCTTTTCTTTTGTGATGTTAAAGGGGATGTTAAAGGAAACGTCAGCAGATTACGTTTCACCCTTGGACACCACAAATGAAATTCTTGGTTAATAGAAAAATGGTGAAAAGCGGTGGAGAATGATCAAAGTGTTAGTATACAAAGACAAAAAAGTTTGAATATTTAGACGGGAAAAGTGAGATGCTAAAGTTTCATTCATCTCTACAGTTGGATTATCTCATGTAAAATCAGTGGTGTCTTAATTTCATTTTTGAGAGAGATCAGCACCACGTCCCCTGAGGTTCACAGAAAATGTCAAGTACATGTCACTAAGATGAACATGGTTATATTTTCTAGTAAAATAGCTTAGATTCAATTCTGTTTGTGCCTTTACTTACTGTACATTAAAATTGTTACAGTAAAGCTAGCAAATTAATGTTCAAGTTCGTTATTTTGTTTGTATATAATCATTTATTTAAAGCGGCCCTAACACACGCGGTTTCTGCCAATCTCATATTAATCTTGAGTACCTATAGAGTAGTATTGCATACTTCGTATCTTCGAAGAGTATTTAGTTTGATCACATTTATAAAAGATAGATACAGCTGTACGATTATTTCCGAAAGCATACGGCGCGTGTGGGGGGGAGGGGTAGGCTGAAGTAAAGCACGTGCGCACCCATTGCCAACAAAACACAGACATCAGTTTCACTCACCACATGTGGTTCATGTCCTGCATCTCTTAGCGCTGGGACGGCTCCATATATCAGTTTCAAACAATCTCCAAATCCAGCGTTACATCCACCCTTTATATAACATTCATCACCCAAATGCAGTGAACAAACAAACACCTGAACTTCGCGAACGTATGCTCTCTCTCTCTCTCTTGCACACAAGTGAAAATGACGTCTGCACGTGCTTTTCGGGGAGAATTGTCCAATAAGGGACTAAGAAAAATTGTTACGAAACAGTTTTATATGTTTGAAAAAAACTTTACGAAACCTGTAAGATCTCTGGGGGAGTGTATCGAGCACAGAAATACTACGTAATACACCCAACTCGTTTTTTGACAAGTTGACCATCTTAAGCATGAGAAGACAGCACGTTTATCATTGTAAAGAAGTCAGAATGCATGACACACCGTTGCAACACTCCTTTAACATAAGATTGCTTGTAATCATTAACATTTATTTATTCCCAGATACTATATGTGTTGTCTTACTTTTAACTTATAGAATAATAGATGATTGCAATTCACTTGATAATTTTATGCAATAGAATCAATTTTTTTGCTTTTACGTACATGGCCCACCCCAACAGCAAATTAAAATGGATAACACCATTGCTTTGATCATTAGATAGACCATTTCATTAGAATGTAAGTGAAATTTTGCTTAATGGTCATCCAAAGTTTTTTTGTCTTCCAATTTGCATTGCTTTCATATGGAGATTCTTTGGAATGTATTTATATATTATAGAGTGTAGGATCTACATCATTTTAAAACCTTGAGAGAAAAACGTCTAAACGGCTTTTAAGAGCAGCAACTTCGAGCCAATTCTTTCACCACAACTGGGTTGCTTGAAATGCTCCTTTCTTTCAAATTGCTTTCTATGATTTTACCCAGAATCAAGTGATTTGATTTCCCAGTTCCATTCATTACAGGTACAGCGCACTTTAGCCATTACGTGTCGCGATTTGCTGAAAAGAAAGAAAGGGAGAGAGCGAGCGAGCGAGCGAAGAGAGTCTATTTGTCTATAAATCTGACATATTACCGTTGACTGTAGCTGTCAAAGCTTTTCTGTTCTCTTCATTAGCCCTGTCATCACCATGATGGTGTCTATACAAAACATGCTACCGTGTGTGTATATGTATGCATAGCAGCAATAATTTATGACAGCAGCAGACCTAATGAAGTCATAAGAGCTAATGCATATTCACCAGCGAAGGGCCGGCGCTCATGCCGGGAAATACAGGCCGATTTGTTTTTTTTTCGGTCGCTGACAGCCAGAATGGAATGTAATATTTTTCAGTGCTGGAAACAGCTGGATTAGATTGTGTGATGTCAAGAATAGTGTCATATACAGAAAATGTGGATTCTATATTGTGCAGTTGAATTATAAAATCTTTATTGTGTTAAGAAATAACAAAACTATTTGTTTTAAAGTTGTTTTTGTTGCTTTACTGTGATAATTATATGCATTGGTGTTCAAAAGAGATTAAAGATACAAATCTAATTTAGAATTGTCTCATTTTACATTGGAATTTGAACTTAAAAATAAAGTTTAGGATTTTTTTTTACAAAATGTGTTGAAAAATTTGTGAAAATTTACATTACATTTACGCATTTGGCAGACGCTTTTGTCCAAAGCAATTTACAACGCATTATACTATACATTTGTTTCTGAGCATGTGCAATCCCTGGGATCGAACCCGTGACCTTGGCGTTGCTTGCATCATGCTCTGACCTTAACTCTTTGGGGCAGTTTCTTGGACTGGGATTAGTTTAAACCAGGACTAGACCTTAGTTTAATCAGAAAATTAAAGTAGTTTTAACAAACATGCCTTACAAAAAACATTACATGTGTGGATTTTGAGACAGCACAAAGGCACTGATGTATTTTGAGATATGTCAGTGCAAGCTGTTTTCAGTTTGGACAGCTCTTACACTTATTTTAGTCTAGGACTAGTCTAATCCCTGTCCGACAAACCACCCGTTTATGTACTAAAGGGCAGATTTCAGAGTTCATAGCATCTTGATTTCATGCTGTCGTTATTTATTTACCTTTATTGACATTAATATGCTGATAATATAAATAGGAAAAATATGGAAAATGAAGTGTAGTGACTTTTGGACCTCATATAAATAATTATATAATTTGCTTAATCATTGCTGGAATTATTAAATCTCAATTTTTTAAAGATTATTTCTTGTATTTATATTAGTAACTATTCTATTAATAATTAATCACATAGATGTCATACACAATTTGACAAGTTCACGGTTACATTCTACGTTAAACAAGATGAAGCTATAAGGATATAATGTTTATAAATAAAACAGCACAAGTTTATAGCATTGTGTATGTCCTTCTGCATGCATCTCGCAACATTCCCCTGTTTTTCTCACACAGTACAAATGTAATTTGTTCTGCAAGGGTGGCTGTTGCCTCTATCACTTCATTTCCGCAGCCCCCCGTACAGTGTGACGGATGAGAGGTTAAGACGCTACCCTTACTTTGCAGACTCTACATGTCACTTTCAGGACCCATTACCTGTGACAAACTGGAACATTTCGGTCCACAGCACTCATTGACTTTTATGCAATGGCGGCTATTTGCCTTTTCTATTCCCAGTTCGGTTTGAATTTCGCCTTGCAGGGGGCCGAGACTCATGCGAGCGCAAAGTGTTTCGTATTAAGTCTTAAGTATTGAGTCATGACATTTTAAACATACGTTGCCTCCTTCTCGTTCACAGGTTCGAAACACACTCCACAGAATCAAAGATCGAAGAAAAGCCTTACATTTTTCGGTAAGTCTTCCCGGCTTTCACATCTCCTGTTGCTGCATTGACAGAGATGTGATCTCCACATCACAGTACATTCAATACAGTGTGTTTACAGTTGTTTTTTCTAATATCCTGAGGGCTTCTGAAATTGCTCCTTAAGAATTCCTCATGCAGGGTAATGCATTGTTTTTTTATACGGAGACTACACATCTTTCGCTTCTGGCATCTTTTCACACACCCACTCAGTCCACCTCAATCCAGCCAATGTCAACCAGCAGCCCTGGGTTACATGTTTCTAATCCCGTGGAAGCTCGTCCCTTCACATTAAACTGTCAGGCCAGTATTTATACGCGAGGCTGCCGGTGACGGAGATCACTTAGCTTCACCAAAGCGGTTTAAAAGTAGTTAATAGACAACCCCCCCACCGGTCCTCCCCTCCACCCACTTCACCTCCACAGACACTACAACCGCTTCCTCTATGAATGGCCACATTAACTCTCCTCTTGGCTTGTCACGGTTTATGGCATACGGTAGTTTGTCCCGCTCGGCCCAGCCGCGCCATCAGGTCATTGAGTGCGGAATGAGACAATTTCTAAAGGCGGATTGATTTTAGAATATGGCCCCCTCCCTCTTCCCTTTGACCCCATGACAGGCCCGACACTGTTAAGACTGGGACTTGTAAAAAACGACTGCGGCCCCAAGCGCAAGTGCCAGGTAGCAGCTGATAAATCGTCGCCTTCCGTATTAGCAGTGGGACCCTTTAGCGCTCTCTGGGCAATTTTCCAATTTTCTAAGTCCACGCGATGAGATTCGCTGGCCGCGTGTGGCGGATGGTTTTTTAGCTAATGCCGTTTTGCACCATAAATCCAGAGGTGATATACTGTATCTAACCGAATAGCCTGGTGCTGGACGGAGTCCAGAATGGGATAGGAAAATGTACTCTTCTTTATTGGATTAGGGCAGTGGTCAGGGAATGTACTGACTTCCAATATAGTAGTGATAACATATTGTAGGCGGATGGATGGGCTTTGTTCGTGAATGAATAGTAAAATCTTTTTAACGTATAAGACCAACATTGTAAAGGATTTTAGATTTTTATTTAAAGGCATGGTGGGTGATCCTGTCCAGAAACATTTTTTTCATGTTGGTTGGAAATCTCTTTACATCCTGATAGCAATCAAGAAGTATAGTGGTCAAATAATATTTTTATAATTATATTTTGTCTGTGAAAGGAGTAGAACCAAAAAACGTTCGCCCAATCAAAATGTTCTGGCCGAACGCTGTGACTGGTCATGTGTACATTTTCAGCGTATTTTGCATCCCACTGCGCACTCTGTTCACGCAGACATCATGTGTCATCAGCGCGCTCACGTCCGCTGTGTCAATGTAGGGAGAATGGCGGACAATCAGCAATAATCAAACTTTACTGCGGAACCGACTACAGGTAAATCTACAAAACGAAAGTCAGTTTTTGAAAAGAAGTGACGAAAAAACGTCTGGATCATGAAAGAGGAAAAACTCGAAATAACATCGGCTTTTACACGATGAAGACAGCTCTGGTAGGCAAAGGGTCTGAAAGACGATACCATGGTTGCTCTCTTTCTTTTGGACAGGTATGTACATGCTTCGAGAAGAATTTAATGGATTTAGTTTGTAATTCGTTACGTGGATTTACGAAATACATTCACGTGTTTGTAGGAGGCGTGGTTTTGGACGGCGAATCGCATAGAGGGTGGGATTATAATTTCCGTGCTAGCAGGCTAAAGTTAGCGCCTTTCCAAATCTACCACTCCACCTTTAAAGGTGATGTGTGTGATTTCTTTGTTAAAATTAGTACTGTTTTTCAATGACCACTAACCAGCTGTATGGACACAAATGGTGTTGATTTAAACAAATAAATCAGTATTCACTGAGAAACACATAATTATTTTGGCACATACTTTAAGTTACTCCTTTAACAGGCATTACAAAACTATGGAGTGATTTTAGTCTCATTAATTATTCAGGCGTAAAACAAGATACACACATGCGTAAACAGTTTCACATGAATAAAACCTAATTTACGTGCACAAAGTGTAAATATACATTTACAAAAAGCAATTCACGTGCGTAAAACAAAACTATTTTTCTACTACTTTCTCATAAAGTACGTCATTCAACCAATCATAAACGCGGAGAGCACTGGACTCAAGGAAAACGGCACTGCGCACCTTTTGCGCAGTTTGACTTACTTCCTGTGTTGCCAATTTAGTGATTTTTCAGCCCCCTTAAGCGAGATATTTCCCAAAAGGCGGCTAGCTACAAATGAATCGTAAGGTTGAATCTGATTGGCTAAACAGGATGACAACTCAAGTGGGAGGGACAGCGCTGCCAAGAGAGTCTCAAAATACACACACACAAATCCAAGGCGATTCACACGTGAGTGACGATTTGCACATTCACATTCAATGATAAACTTGTACATTTTAAACTTTCGAAATATTTATGCACAGTTGTTCGTCTGTGAATTGTATTAAGCGTTTGTAAAACATATTTTATGAGAATATAATTTTATTTTACGCACATGAATTGTTTTTTGTGAATGTACATATATAATTTGTGCACGTGAATTAGGTTTTATGCATGTGAAACTGGCTACGCAAGTGTACATCGTGTTTTATGTGTGAATAATTAATGAGACTAAAATCGCTCCATACAAAACGTGGCTTTAGAAATTTGTATATTGTGTGTTTATTTCCATATTATTGATTATATGCTTATCACTGGCCTTAACAGTCAGCAATTCATTTAGCATGCAGTGAGTCTGTCCCAGAAAGACTTTATTTACATGGGACATGTTCATTTTTTTAAATTGTTAATGTATGTACTGTACAGATTGATGACTTTGATGGTTGTGTTTTACACAATGAGCACTACATCAACTTGACGTCAACAAGTAGTTCAAACCTGCTGTCCAATTTCGTTTGTTGACGACATTGTTACAGAAATTACTCACTTCACCTTTAATGGTCCAATGTGTATTTTTTTGGAGGATCTATTGATAGAAATGCAATATAATACATAACTATGTCTTCAGATGTGTATAAAAAGACCTTACATAATGGAGCGTTATGTTTTTATAACATTAGAATGAGCTATTTCTATCTACATATACTGCGGGTCCCCTCATATGGAATTCACCATGTTGTTTCTACAGTAGCCCTAAATGGACATGTTTCATAAATGCATGATCTCATTCGGTAAAGAAGCGAAAACATGACGACATGCATGTCCTGTTTCAGCCACCGTAGTGCTAGGAAAGGGAGGGGTGGAGTGAGCCGTTGGTTGCAATTCGCAACTTCACCACTAGATGCGGCTAAATTTCATACACTGCACCTTTAAATCAGTCATTTACATTTGATTGGTTTATTTTCCCTAGTTATCCAATGACTTTAAATGAGCCTGCATTGACTAACAGCAGTCTCGTAATTATACCGATTTCTCAAGGATCTACTTCAGCCTGTGTGCACTTAGTTACTGTAAAAGGTAGATAATGGCATAAAATACAGCTTAATAAAGCCCCATTTGCACAACATACTTTTCTCCCTCTCTTTATGTTTTTTGCATATGTATGAGGCGGAGCAGGGTTGCCCGAGCGCTTCACACCAACTGTCACCTGACCCTTACGACCTTACACTTGTACATACTGTGGCAGATTGCTTGAGAAAAATAAAGCTGTCAGTTGCACCGGCCAAATGAAAAACGTACGTCCTACGGTACTAGCAGGGTCTGGATCCCTGACAGCGCTGAAATATAGATATAAATTGGAGGCAGATTAGTTTTTTGATCCTAATTCAAGTTTTGACATGATACAGGATAGGAAATACAGAGATGTGTACAGTATATGCATTTCTTGTTGTAAAGTGTTCAGATTTAGGATTTTAAATGTTGAATGTAGAATTGCATTTACTACTTGTAACCATAAGCAAGAGAACATCACGGATCGCAAGTCTTTACGTTTCTTAAACAGGGCTGAAACAGTTTATGCATGTCAAAGCGCATTACATGTTGTACTGTGATAGCAAGGGGTTTGACTGTGGTTTTTTATGTCAAATCTAGTTTAGTTTTTTTATGATGTTTATGGGGATATTTATTTTGCGGTTGTTCCATGAAGTGTGTGTGTACATTTTGCTCATACTTGTAATGAATTTTGGCGCAACTATATTAAAAATGTATATCTATTTTATTATGTATTTATGATATACTGTATTAGATTTACATTTTTTTCTCTGAGATAAGGGTGTTACAGGAGCAGTTCACTAATTCTGTCATCATTTACTCACTCTCAAGTTGTTCCAAATCTGTATACATTTCTTTGTTCTGATGAACACAGAGAAGGACATTTGGACGAATGCTTGTAACCAGACAGATCTTGGCCACCATTGACTACCATAGTAGGAAAAATGAAAATGGTAGTCAACAGTGCCCCAGAACTGTTTGCTTTCCTACATTCTTCAAAATATCTTCTTTTGTGTTCAATAGAACAAAGAAATGTATACAGATTTGCAATAATTTGAGAACGAGTAATTGAAGGCACAATTTTTCATATTTTTAAATCTTCGATTTATACCTCTCAGACCCTGAAAAATCATCAGGCCGTTTGTGCTACTTTACCTTTAGCACTTCATGTAAAAGGACCTTATCACAATTTAGTATTAGTTGCTGAATACTGAAATGGCGATTTCTTAACAAGTCTTTTATGCTTTAATACTTGGTGTGGGTATACTAGTGCCTAATTTATAAGGTTTTGTATAAGGTCAAAGCCTTTTATTTCAATCAAAGAAAGTCCATAATATGTAAATGTATTTCATTCTGTAATTTATAGGAAGGCGTTTATAAGATCTCTTCATTATCCGTTTCTCAGAACTGTGCCAGCTCCAGACCTTCCAGTTCAGTGAGCAGTTCTCGACAGGTCAGCTCTCCTGTAGCAGGGGCTGCGGACAGGCACACGGTCAACACCAGCCATTCCACCCACAGCGACAGCGGCATTCAGAGTTACAGCAAAACAGGTAAGCTGCAGTGCATTATCTTACAGACATCAACGACACGACTGCATACATGCATTCAGTCTAATGTATTTATTTTTTACATGATTAATTATTAAAAAACATATCACTGCTATCTCCATATTTTGGGATTTTTTTGCCATAAATCATTATCATTAGTCACCCTTTGTTTTGCAAATATCTGACCATTAAAAAGTGGTTGCACCTTTGACCACACAGTTTGTCCATTCCCTGAACAACAGCTAATTTGGACATACAAGGTTTCAGAAAGGACAGTAGTGACAATATGCAGTAATGGATTATCATATCAATGTACAGTAAATGTAAAACTGACATAGTCTTTACTTTGAATACATTAACTGATATCATTATTATTATTAATAGGTTAAGAATACATTTTATTTATTGTTTAAAACCCTTCAAAGCAATACATCTCTGTGAAGGGAATTTGTCCAGCCCACATAATACGTATGCGTGTAATTTTATAGTACACAACACATTTGTGTGTATTTTTATATGGCAGTGTGTTTATAAAAAAGTTTAGTCTCCAAAATCTGTCCCAAATTACGTAGCGAAGAGAAAGTAGCGACTGGCAGAGAGGCTGAACCGTAGCATGACAGGTCTGTTTTAAGACTGTAACATTCTCCAGACTCCAGTGAAATGAAGGGCTGCGAACGACTTCTCTGACCCCAGCATTACAGGGCTGAGTCAGAGTAATCTCACAGGGAGTTCATGCTGGTGGGAGATTTCACGAGAAAGAAGAGAGGATTGTCACAGAAGCGGCATTGACGGAAAAGAGTCATTTCGCGAATAACACGTACCGTCGCTTGGTTCTGAATGTCTTTGGTTTTAGTTGCAGAGTTCTGTGGTGAATATAGCTATCTATTAAGGAGGATTATGTACAGTCGGCTGGTCATTATCAAAAAAGAAATCCCTTCAGGGTGACCCATCTGCTTCACAACAGTTTTTGTGTGTTAATGAGTGGGTGACTACAGAAATTCTGGTGGTTTTAACCATGTGCACACAGCGATAGTGATTGACAGCTGGTATAATGCAGGTTGTTACTCGAGGCTGTCCTTCTAACGGGAATAAAATGGCAGTGACGTAGTGACGTTCAGCAGGCGTGATTGAACGTACAGTATCAGGGGCCGTATGCAAATGGAGCAAGAGCTGTATAAGCGATGCAACTGATCATCCTGCCGACTCGCCCGAACTCTCGTTGAAGCTGTAATCGGTTGCAATGCGCGCCATGATTGAATTGAATATTTGTTTTTAATGCCGAGCAATTTTTTAAACCAGTCATTTAGCTACAAAGCTAGAAACTAAGAATGTTGAGACGCACGCACAATGTTACAGACGGAGAGAGAGAGAGAGAGAGAGAGAGAGACCTTGTGGTCCGTTCAAAGGCATACGAACCCAGCTGTGAAAGACTTTGCGTCGTAACAAATAAGGCCGAGCCCACAATAAATGTGCTGATTGTATATAACTGATTGTTGTGTCTCTTTTGTTCAAGGTCAAGTAATTCTTGTACTCGAGAGAGCGTTCGGATTTGATCAATTCATGTCTTTGACGCAATGGGTTCAAACCACCAATTACTACACAATGTGTGGTTTAGGCATAAAGAAATAAGGAAAGGACAAGTGTACATGGAGAAAGCCGTTTAGATCAATATAAACTCTGAAGTCTTTTTCTTTGTGTGGTGCTTTATCGCTTTTGTGGTTTTGTTATATTGTTGATAATTTTGCTACTGAAGGTCGAGGGAGACGATGCTTTTTTTCTTGTTACTTGTGCTTCTGAATAGGAATGACCTCAGCGCCTCTTCTTAAAATGGATATACTTTGTAGCTTTACAGTAGACTGAAACAAGCAATATTGCATATCTGCACGTCTTTAACATGTTTAAATTCCCAAGCATAAACTGGAAATAGTTTAGTTAAGGGAAGTTTGTCTCCATAAGGCCATTTTGTTTCACATTGTATAAAACGTTGAAAAGTGTTCTGTTCTGTGAGCTTGTTAATTCACTTCTCGCCCAATGTTTTAGTGATTTTATCAATCACATAGTAAATATAACACAGCATCATGTAACTTTACCAATGTTTCAAGTAGAAGTCGTTAATGAGGTTGAATCCATCTTTTGTCACCCAACTCCCTCCCCAACACACATGCATACCCACGAAATGATTGACAAGTAAAGCCTTGAAAATGGAATAGATTGACACTTTGTAAAGGATGTTTGGTGTATGTTGTCCCACATGAAGACTGTGTCATTTGATTGAACATGCCAAAGACGCAACTACAAATTGTTAATATAAACGCCCAAATAAACAGATTGCAAAGCGTGCTAGTGGTTAGACAACTATTTACATTCCTTTCTCCGGGGGAAGAAAACAGCATACTTTGTCCTTCAGTCAACTTTTTTGCTTTAATTTGTTGAAAGATTGTATGAATTCCGTATTTGTTACAGTCAATTTGAAAGTATTCCTGCCCGGTTATTGCACAACTATTGTCTTCAGTGTTCAGTATTCGCTGAAGCTACTTTTGCTTATTTTAGTTGCAGTTTTTAACACCTATTTACACGTTGTCAGTGATCCTTTTCATGCATGTAGCTTTTCGTCTTACACAGTCTTGTGTAATTTACTTTACGTGCACTATGCATACTGTGTATTGTGTAGACATTAGATTACATATCTATTCATAATTCACAAATGTGTGTGTGCGTGTGTGTGTGTGTGTGTTGTTTGTATATGTCTGTGTGCTGGGGGTTGGATGTCACAGATAACAAATTGTAAGGAAAAGTTGAATTTGTATCTGCTTAGAACCCCGGTTGCCTTATACATATGGCTCCAGCTTCTGCGGTAATGGGATCTTTGATGGATGGCAGCACTCCTTAGGCTCCCATTTTTTAAAAGATATTTATTTATTAATCTGTCTATTTATTCAGTCAGATCATCCCCGGCGGGGTCACTGCCACAAAAGGCTAGGCCGTAACCACCTGCATCATCTTCCATGAGCTTCTATATTCTTTTTTTTCATCCTGTCCTTTATAGTTCATATCCAAAGTCACTTATGCACATCTCGGTTGGCCGAGCGTCGCCCTTCTGCCCGCAGGCTAACGGAGGGGAGTGTGGAAGCCGGCTTCTCCTTCTTATCCCGGCTGTCTTGTGTTCTGAAGCTGTAACGCTATCTCTTCACCCCTATTCTTATATGTTGACATATGTCAATTGTGCCAAAAGCTCCCTTCAGATCTCTCCATGTGTATGGAGATTTGAGATCCATTTTTATATAGAAAAACCTTTTTTGGACTCCTTTAGAAACTTTCTTCTTATGCAGGGTATACTTACTCTCCATATAAAGGTAATTTACACAGTTCTGCAGTGTTGAAATTAATTTAAGCATATGCTTTGATCCAAAACCTACTGTAGTAACCGGCCAACCTAGGCAACATTTTTGGCAGTATAGGCACGCTTCCAACACAGTGTCTGTTCCAGACAGTTGGCAGCGAATTTTGAGGTAATTCGATTATCAGGCAGCAAATTATGCAATAATAGACGCCTTTACTGGTAGTTAACATTGTGACATGTTTTTGTGGGCGGAGCTTAGGTGGAGGCAGAAAGATCCCCCTGACCGCATTACTAATGCTAGGTAGCACGTTTTGTTTGCTTGCTTTTTGACAATGACTAGGAAAAAATCGGATTAAATTTTAACATGTAAGGTCACTCACTGTCTAGGACCGCAATTGTTTTTGAAAAAGTTAACTTTAACGCAGGAACCTGTACGCCGTGCTCATGGATCCAGGGATGAACTGACAGGATTACCTCCAGTTAAGTGGTCTGACATCTACACCTACCTGACAGACCAAGTGTGTATAGTAAAGATAAACTGAGTTCGTGAACATCTATAGATGCCTGCGTGTACTAACAGTGGAAACGTTAGAAAATGCATTTAATTGAACACAAACCTGACACATAACATGAGCCTTCTCACTGTTCCCTCTCCCTTTATACTAATGTGACAACTAAAGAAAAAGAGATGACAAACAGTTTCCTTTATGTTTAGTTTCTGACCGATAGTTAACTGCTAGTTGTATAACTAACAAAGTTAGCAAGCATACCCTATGCGTTCAAAAGTTAACGCTACGTGAAAAATAACCTTGTTCCCCAGTTTCTGATTAGGTGGGCATAAGTGAGATATTTTTAGACGCGAACCCAAATCATAATCCACACCAACAAAAGACAGTAGTTTTTTTTCTTAAGTGTTATGAAGTGAAACGCGAGCACTTTTGATGATCGTTTCTGTTCAGTCCACTCGTTTTATTGTGTTTAACTACAGCTGTCGTCAGTGTTTTTGTTTTGCAATGGAAGCAGGTATGTGTTGAAATATCAAATTGGAGACCGTATTCTGTCGATTGTGGCACTAAACAACACAACATGACGACATTTTAAACTCCTTATGTAGCCGAATCTGTGCTGGTTTGTATTGGCCGCCTCCAGTTTTCCTTTTGTTTTGCCTCCAGCTAATGCCGTGACGTAAGCATGACGTCTGCACAAAAGGGGTCTAAAATCATTTGTTTTGGCCGCAATCTAAAGCAACACTGCATTTATCCTTTGTGAATAAGGGATTTCCAGAGTGCATTGCAACAGACTCGATAAACATTTTAATCCATAATAGTGGAAGAAACTGTGAATGATCTTGTTCAGCACTGTGTGTATAGCACTTGTATTTATTAGCGCTTTATTAGCTTAGCAACATGAAAAAACCAGCTCCATTTTACTCTATTCAACTCTATTTAAAACCACATTAGACACGCTGCTGATCTACATAGTAGACATTAAACAAAGATTTTTGTTTGTTGGCTAATAAAATTCTGTATATATTGAGTTTTATCAAATATAATGATTTGATTATTTTAGAGTGTTATCTAATATAATGAGGATATACCTTGTCATGTCTCTTACACCTAGTCCTCATAGGTCAGGATCTTTATTAGATGGGATCTTGACTGTTCGCTAGACTGCAAAAGCTGCCATCTCAAGTAAACACCCGCCAGGTGTCACTTCATCCCACCCGTGACACCAGTCGGCAGAGTCAGACTCAGACCTTGTCCTTTTAGGGGTGACCTCCTCAAACGCATCGTGTCATACCCCTGCCCCTGTGAAACCGCTCCCCAACAAGAATCATGGAAGTATGAGCTGGAACGTGGGGTGGGGGGTGACAGCACTGGAAACCAATGGTGCATCAAGACACTTCTACCCCACCACGGTGGCCATAGATCAGGGCAGGTCTGCTGGCGGACCGGGTGAGGGTGACAGGGGAATAACATCCCTTTCTCCTCAATCGACAGGGCCCATAACTCCTGCCTCCCCAGGGACAGATTGAGAAAGGCAATAGCCAGGGGCTGTGAAGCAGAGATGCTTGGGAGAATTGAAAGTTAAAGAAGCAGAGGAATATGTTTTTGCTCTTGCACTTGCACAATTTTGTTTGCCAGTGAAAGGTCCACTAAAGGAAATCATTTAATTTTCATTTTTCAGATCAGGCTACGTGCATTATGTGTAAATATTTTTACGCCATTCTAAAGAAAACACAGGGGGAAAGCTGCACTATTGGGAAGTGCAGTTTGTTGAATTTCTTGCTCAATTTCCTCTCGGTCTGCAAAGGAAAGCAAGCAGGAATACTGCTGTGTCAGGACTGAATCTCCGTCTCTACAAGAGTGCCAACCTCCCGCCCCGGTGTCGACAGATTTTATAGCCTGATCAATTTCCCAGCGGCTTATTGAATGTCTTTCAAATGGCTTTTTTATTTTCAATTATAACCTACTGTGTCTCGCCTGCCACAATGGGCCAACATTTGCACTGCAGGATAATTTAAAAGCCTACTTTAGGAAATTATGCATTTTATGCCGCCTGAATTTACAATCCCCTCTGTGCTGCTGTAACGACAATAAACGCAACCGAATGGATTTTTGCGTTAGGCTAGGAGGTACGTCGTTAGAGAACATGTTTGAGAAAATATTTGTTGGCCACGGACCGACACGTACAGTATACGCACACGCAATCCAGAGTCCGGCACTGCGTTGGCAGGAAGGTGAAACCTCCGAGTTTATGGAGATTTATTTGGTTATTAAATTTAACTTGCGCTCAGGTGTCGTTATCAAGTTGATGGAAGCAAACGCAGATTGAAGTACCGAAGGCGAAACGACCCAAAGTTAGACAGGTGCGTCTAAGTGCCCTCGCCCAACCAGCAATCTCTCCCCACCTCATCCCAGACGTGCGAAGCAACCTGAAGGTGAAAGAAGTGCTCACCAGAGCTCATTGGAAAGTAGAAATGACAGTAAATTTTTCAGCCTCCCTCTCCCCTCGCTCCTCCATGAGATGGGAGATCTTGTTATAGCAGTCAGGATGAAAGGGGGTCAGGGCAGCAAGCCGGCGCGCGCCTGTTGATGATTGAGGAAAAGAGGAGTAAATTCATTCTGCTCGCGGCACTTTGTCAAGTGCCAGTAGCTTACCGTTGAGAGCCAGTCACCCATCACCATGTTACGACCTCTGAGGTCAGCAGCGGACCATAAATCAGCAGCGAGAGAGGTTGGCGCGATGCTGCCGAGCCGAAGAGAGCTGATCCAACAATCGCCTCGACTGTGCCGCCCTCCCCCTCCGGCCGGATGAAGCCGAGGAACCAAGGCCTGCATAAAAATGATGCTCAGCCACATGTTGCTGCTTTATGGAAAAAACCCTGTAGTGCCGATCGCTCGCTTCAAGAGAGTCGTCTTTCCACACTTTATTCCCTCCTTTGCTTGATTAGATTGTTTATGGGAATGAGGGTTAATTATACCTCCCTGTTTGTAGCGAGCGCCCTCGTTCATGTAAAGTATTGATTTTTTTCTATAATGAAGTCTGGACTTTGTAAGTGACAATGTCTTTGATTACTTCCGACGAACCTCCTTGGAGTATTAATTAAAACGGCAGCAGATGTGCAGGTGCGGGAAATCATTAGAAAGAGGCCCCAGTCTGTGGACATGTACCTTTCCCAGCATGCAACGGCTCTGCCTGGCAAATAGGACGCCTGAGAGGGAACGCGCTCACAAGTTTGTCTCTAAAACATCTACATTAAATATGAGCACGCACACACTGCGAAGCGCTTTGTCTCTGCGCACCTGCAAAAAGATTAGTTTTGGACGTGAGTCTTTGTGTCATGAATTTTTATCAACTCGTTCTGACTGTTTTTTAAATAATGCCAGTGAAGGTGTGCTGCGTACGCTTCATAATTCCGTGTTAGTTTTTCCTGATGAAGCTCAAACTGTGAATTGTTTTGCTTGTATGGTTTTCAGATTTTTGACAGAGGTGCGATTCTGCCGACATGTTACAGGATTCCAACGCAAATAGTTAAATGATATATCACGATATTATTGATATGTTATGCACTCATGTGCTAGCATTTTTCTTTGAGCAAGAGGTAAGAGGATCTGGTCGGTCAGCTCCTGCTTTCAATATTTGCTCCTATTAAACTGTGATTATCCTGCTGCGCCTGGCTTCTCTCAAAGTTGGAGAGAGCGAGAACGAGAGCAGGCCGACACGACACAGTTTTTCCAGTGAGTAAAAACTTCCTGACAGCTCTGAAGGTTTATCAAGACCGTTGAAGTTGTTGAATACATTAGTTCAGCTTTTGAGGGGAACACATTTCAACAGTTGTGATAAGATTGTGATAAGAGTATCGAGTCCTCACTATAGCTGTCCATCAGTTGCTCAACGCTGCAAAGTGCGCTGCAATTAGAAACCAGCTCTTCAGACAGAGCTTGAACACAAATAAGCACAAGACTGTATAAAAGCAGCTTCGTATCAGGTGAGTCGAAATAGTCTTGGCTACTGGATCCACATTCCGCCCGCGCATATTTCCCGACCCGCACCCGAACCGCAAATGACACATGAATAATTATTCCAACCATTAGTTCAAATGTTCGCGGGACTCTGGCCAGTAGTCCTCCCTAAAAAGGGAATTGAGAACTTTTCAAGAACACTCAAAACTTCACTCAAAAATGAAATTCTGTCATCATTTACGCAACCTTGAGTTGTTCCAAATCTATATGCGTTTCTTTGTTTTGATGAACACAGAGAAAGATATTTGGAAGAATGGCCACCATTGACTACCATAGTAGGAGAAATGCTTTGTAAATTTCTTTGTTCTGTTGAACACACAAGAAGAAAGATATTTTGAAGAATATAGGACAGCAAACAGTTCTGGGGAACTACTATTACTATTGTCATTTTTCCTACTATGGTAGTCAATGTTGGCCAAGAACTGTTTGGTTACAAGCATTCATCCAAATATCTTTCTCTGTTCATCTGAACAAAGAAATGTATGTAGATTTGTATGTAAATGATGACAGTATTTATATTTTTGGGTGAACTGTCCCTTTATTGTGGTAAAATTACTGTTACACAACCCTAAATGGCAATTTTTTTTCTTGATACAACTGTGATAAAACACAAAAATGTTTATTAAATAATTACTGTAAATTAACTACTAATGTTAATCATATTAAACAATTCTTCGGTCAAGTTATATAGGCTGTTTAGCACTTTTATCAGTCAGTTTATATGTAACAGATGAGCATATGTTGTTTTTTACCATGTCTTTTAAAATGGCTCACACTATGAGATCAGGTAAAAGGCCTTTGCAAATCAAACATAAGCATTTGCAAACATAGTCACAGAGAAAGGGTGTCATCAGGCACAGGGTGCAGTGAGTTGAATGGAAGATGAAAAGATAAAGTAGACAGCAGAAAACTCTGTTTATTGTCTCTCAATCTCATACGATTATTTCATAGTCTTGTGCTCAGCTGGCTGCTATTACATCTGCTTGAAAACAATGAATTGAACAGATGGCCCGGAACTAAATCCACCTCTGGGTTACACACTTTGTACCTCAGCTTGTATGATTTTATCTGGACCTTTAAGATCTGAAACATCGAGGCTTTTAAAATGCAGATCAGAGGCCATGCAGTTTCTGTTGAAAATTAACCACGTGTTTGAAACAATGTCCGAAAACAGTTGTTGTAGAAGGGTATGCCTCTGGCTTTGGATGCAGAATGGTAACAATTTGTTTGTTTGTTTGTTTGCAGAAGACATTGGTAACAATACGTTTACATTTAAAGGGACAGTTCACCCAAAAATAAAAATTCTGTCATCATTTACTCACTCTCGAGTAGTTCCAAATCTGTATAAATGCTTGTAACCAAACAGTTCTTGGTCACCATTGACCCCTTTCCTACATTCTTCAAAATATCTTCTTTTGTGTTCAACAGAACAAAGAAACTTATAGAGGAATTTTTCCTACCATGATAGTAAACGATAACAGAATTTTAATTTTTGCTGAACTGTTCCTTTAAGTTTACTTTACATTCATTAACCATAAATGCATTAACATAAACTGAGCAGTATTTTCCCCTGCATTTATTATTATTTATAATGTTTATTATTACCAATACAACTGTTCTTGCTAGTTCATAGTGCATGTTAAGAGATACAACTTTTGATTTAAAAAATGCATCTGTAAATGTACATGTAAATGGCGACATGAACATTAAAGTTAATTTAAGCTTAAAAAGTATTTCCCATTGTTAGTTATGACTTCTATCTCTTTTCTACTCTTTCAAAAAAAACTTAGCTCTGTATACTGTGGTAGGCTATATGAGACCAATTTTCTTTTCATTGCACTTATGCTTTTTGTTGTCCTTATGTTGTTCCAATTGCTTCCATTGTTTCCCTCATCTGTAAGTCGCTTTGGATAAAAGCGTCTGCTAAATGACTAAATGTAAATGTATATGTAGTCATGTTAACAGACTAACTGATGTTGTTAACTAATGTTAACAAATGCAACCTTTTTGCAAAGTGTGTACTAGAGTACAGTAGGTTTAAAAAACAATTTATGCAGAAATATCACCCAGTGAGCAAATTAAAGGCACCTGTGACCAATGCATTACTACTTTTGATGTGTAGGGTTGTGACATCCTCACATTGATTTGTAATTTCAAGCAACCTAGAGGATCTGAGCATCCACAACACACCTCTGTTCTGACGCCTGACACGTCAGGATGATGGACTCCTTCAATGAATTGACCTCTCACCTCCGGACGCCCCTTTCGCCCTCCCTCTCTCCTTTCATCCCTTCATCCCTCCATAACCGCTCATGTAGATGAGACAGAGATAGATGAAGAGATTTCTGATGGGCAGCCATTTCATGGCAACACACCAAATGAGTTCTGGCTTCTGCGGCCCACCCCTCCTCTGCAGGAGATTAATCCTGACACGGGGCACTTACCAACCATGACAGTTCTGCGTGCGTGTGTGTGTGTGTGTGTGTGTGTGTGTGCATGTATACTTCCTATACTTTGGGGACAGAATTGTCCTTAGAAGTTTGCTAAATATGACCACACCCCAAATTAGGAATTTCCAAATGATTTCGGTGAATAATAGAATAGAGCAATAACAAAATGGACTTTGATTTACTAACTAATAATTTACTAACTTCTTAGTAAATGTGTTTTATTGTTCAGTGCAAATCAATTTGGAAACATCCTAATGATTTAAAAGGTGAATAAAACAGATACTGTATATACAGCATTTTAAAATTCTGAAATCGTTGTATTTTATTGCTAATGTGTTTATTTATTTTTAAAAATAAGTGTTATGGTTCTATAGTTTGGATATAATTCTTTTAATATTTCTCAATAGAAAGTGACACTTGAATCGGGACACTTCCAGTGTCATTGGAATCTGCATGAAGTCTCTGTACATATTCACGGCATGCCGCTCGCAGGAAAATGTTACGCAATGTTGCGTAGGAACTGTCATAAATTTGATTTTACAATAATTTCTCAAAGTGCGTACATGTGATTCATAGAACGAACTTATGCACAGAAAACGCGTATACGCCTCTCTATCAAATAAATAGCAAATGATCGTGAAATTGTTCGCAACAGTTTCAGAGCTCTGCATTTTAATGATGTCTAATTAATGTCATTGATGTGTGAAAGTTCACCTGTCAACGTCCAAATCCTTTACGAGCGGCAAGAATGACTTATATTTCCAAAAACCTGCAGCATTCGGACAAGCTAAAGTGCGTACATCTGCTCAGACCATGATGTGGCGCTAAGCACTTTTCCACGTCAAAGACCGTTTTTATAAATATGAACGTTGACGTGGAACTTCGCATACGCACGCTTTATGATCAAATCTGTGCGTACGCACGTTTTATAAATGAAGCCCCTGATGTCTTAAACTCAATACGTATTCTGAAGTGGCCCCAGTCACACAGCAGATTTATGGGCACGTGAAGAACGCCACCAATTGGGGACTGAGCCCTCTGAGATAGGAATCCAAGATTACGCTCATCCCTACTGTGCTATCATGGCACCTAAACACAAGTCGGCCATAAATTTGAGAAATTTACGCCACAGAGATATGTTGTGTGTCTTATTCCGAGGGAGTTTGTTAAAGGTTTTAAAATATAGCCTTTACTATATTGAGGTGCAGTGAAATATCTTGTGCAATAGTTGTCGTTTAGTTTCGCTGAAAAGCCTTGTTTTGTACAATTTGTGGTGGAAAGGCAGCGTCTTGCAATCCTTGCAAAAGAAATGACGTTATTGGTGTAATTTAAATGCTACAGCAAATTATAGATCTAGACTGTTATTTCTGTAATTATAACCAAAATTTACGCACGCATTTTGTGATTTTTCAGAGCTATTCCCAGGTCAGTGATTAATTGTGTAACTATGTCATGTGACTTCACAGGACATCTGTCCCTCCTCTGTGTCCATGACAACCCGAATGAAGACCCCCGATGTCCTGACACTGGTGTCCAGCTCTCTGGACAGGTAAGGCCTCACGCCAGCTCTGCTCCCATCGGTCAATACAGTTTCATTCTAGCCTGAAGGTTACTTGACATCTAAAAAGAAAATCCATTTTGTTTCCTCAACAATGTCACAACAGTCATAACTAACCCTTTCTCTGAAAGCAAAACATTGTTTTTCTGTGAATTAGGGGGTAAACAACAAATTTAAACAGTTACAGGATGCTAAATACAACTAATATAAATAAATATTTTTCTGAGAAATGAGAAAATGCAATGACATGCCAATCTTTATTTAACCAGTTAATTGAACCATCTGCATACACTAAATATGTTGATGACTACATTTTTTATTCTACACCGCTACCTGTATGAAAATGTTAGAAGTTACTGGAAAAGCCATATTTTTTTAAACACCCAATTCCCCATTACTTTTTAATTCAAGTCGCTGAAAATCATATGCACATACATTTATTTGGAGACAGTGATCATCAAAGACAGCAGCCCTCTGGTGGCCACCTATAAAAGGATCTCTGTATCTCTTCAACCAGTGTACTCTTATCAGAATTTAAACTCAAAGCAACTTTTTGTTCACTTGTGGGTGGTCCGTATCTGTTGTTTGAGATTTTTGTCAGCATTGCTTGTCCTTTTGATCGCCTTAGCGGAAACAGACCTGCAATACTTACACAAACACTTGAAGCTATACATGAAAATGTCCACAGGTGTGAATCTATTTTAAGTGTACACAAAGCACGAGGCATTGGTCAGGGACACAGACGTACAGACGTAGCGGTTTTCTCTAGAGAAGCATGCGGATAAGGTGGAGCTTATTGATAATGTCCAGTATGGTATGAACCAGGATTGTGTCACAGTATAGTGCATCCCAAAATGCAAGAGCCATGATCACTCTCAGCTGTGAACTGTGTGGTTATACTCGTTGATCCCATTTGACTTTGGTGTTGCTTTAGGCTGTCTGTTGCCGTCACTGTTTTTTGTAAAACTTTTTAAAGGAAGTGTGAATGTTATCGTTGTGTTTACTTGTGTTGAAGTCATTGTACAATTTTTATGTATGTCTTTAGACATAATGGAACTGCAAATTGAGGGGTTTGTTAGGGAGAAGGTGGTGTTACTTTTCTAATCTAAAAGACTTACTTTTCTCATGGCAGGCAATAAAATGGGTAAAAAATATCGATAAATTAAATAAGAAAACAGATCTACAGCCGTGAGAAAAAACAACAAACCGTTTTAAAATTATTTTGAGTTTTTCTGAATGTACTTTTATGTGTTTAGGTAAAATTATCTTTTTTCTTCATTCTGTGAACTAACTACAATATTTCGACCACATTTCAGAAGAAAAATTATATTCGCATTTATTTGCAGAAAATGAAAACTGGAAAATCAGGTCAAAATAACAAAAGATGCTCTGTATTTTTTCAGACCTCAAATACTGCAAACTTTTTAACAGTTTAGTTTATTTAGGTCATTTTTCTTTATAGTTTTTCTGTAGCCTATTTACACTTACAAAAACGGTAGTATTCCGGCAGCTGGGGCGCCAAAAATAACATTTATGTACAATAAAATGTACATGTTTTTCATGTCGGCCGTAAAATAACATGCCTATTTGCAATCTGTTTTTGTAATGTACGTGAAAATGTGTAAAAAAAACAGTAAAATTCTATACGCTTTTTCCCCGTGAAATTATTTTTTTATTTTGTTTAGTTTAGTGAAGGTATTTATTAGTTTATCACTTCATTCTCTGGCCCCAGCCAGAGACACCAATACCCTCAGCCCAGAGGAGGAATGGCAGGCAGGCAACTATGCTGTGATGTGTAACAAGAGCCCTCTAACCCGGTTCACTGTACCAGGTGTCTCTTGAAGTCACAACCTCTGAACATGGACTACAGCCCTTCTGAAACCTTTATGGACTTCCGCCAGTGTGTCAATCACTAAGTGAGTGGCAGGGCTTCCTGTTTTGGCCGTGTGAGGTTACACATCCTGGCAGGGTAGCTGCTGTCAGCCTCAGGACCTCGTGCTAGTTGTGTCTCTCCCTCACGCACACGCACTTCTTTAATCCCATGGGGTTCTCTTGACTCGCAGGCTATGGACACACCAGCGGAGTTGCCGCAGCGGAGTGGTTCCTGTTTTACTTTACACCTGCACAGTGCTGTCAGGGCATCTTGCCTGACCACACGAGAGGTCAATCACGCTTCAGTCAAAGTTAATTACACATTTTGTGTGCCAAAAGAAAGAAAATGAAACTGAAAAGGCTGTGGAAGAGAGGTAGGACACTTAAACTGTAGAATGAGAGATTGGAATTTTAGGGTTTTGTTTGCTGGTAATACCTCAGTAAGCTTTAGTGCAGTGGGTTTTAACCTGAGCATCATTGCCAAGGATGCAGAGGGGGTCACATGATATTTCTATGTACTGTCTTTATGGTATATAAAGACTCTTAGACCCTGAAGGCTCTTGCAAGCTTTTTCTTTTTTCTTTTCCGATAGAGAACCACAGTTATGACAGTTTTGTTGAGTTATTTTAGTTTATTAGAGTTTTATTCAGGGGCGGACTGGCCATCTGGGAATCTGCTAACGTATGGGGCCGGAACAGATGCTTGGGCCGCTCAGACAGACGTATTATAAATGCGAATGCACGTAACACGAATGCAGAAGACCCGTATGCATGCCCCCCCCCGGTCGACAGACTCGATGCACACACATGCCACCCCCGTCGACGGAAATGGTGGAGGGCCGATCTGTGCCAAAAATGCCAGGGCAGATTTTTCTTCCCAGTCCAGCCCTGGTTTTATTAATTTAAATTTAAACTAAATTGATTACATTGTTAGTTTTGTTCATTTTAAATATTTATTTAGCAATTTTTTTGTGCTACTGTTATTTTTTATTTTTATGTTGCGATATAACTTTACATTAAAATATTTATTATTTCAGTTTCAGTTTTATTTCAGTTTTTATTTTTATATTTATTAATTAATGCTTACATAATTTATTTTGATTTAACAATATGAAATGTTTTAAAAGTTTTTTATATATATAATAATATTAATATTTTTTCATTAAGTATAGCGTTTTAGTTCTGGCAAATGTATTATAGGCTTCAAAAGTTGTGTACATTTGTGAAGACTATATTGGGTATATCCTCCGACTATTGTTGTTTGATGAGTTTATTTATTGCGATACTAAAGCCTTTTGGAAAACCTTGTTTTTTGTAATCTGTAAACAAAAGAAAAAATACTTAAAATAAAACAAAATAATTCAGTGTTATCTTTTTAAATCGTCCATTTAATGCAACTTTTTATTCATTATTTTGTCCTTTTTGTTATTACTTATAGAAATAGTGAGAGCATAGTGAGAAAACTGTACGTGCACAGCTCTTAATCCACATGTGCAGCATAATTGACCATTTAGCCTTTCTTTAAAAGCATTAGATTGGATCAATGAAGTCCTCAAAGGGCTTCACTTAATAGTTTCTTTGCTACAAAGATCCTGTTACTGCTGATGGTGACAGTTGACACTAGTTAGCACAGAGCATTGATGCCTGTGGGTGTTGCGCCTTTTTATTTAGATCTTTAAATGTTTTCTTTTTTATGTTTTGTTCCATATGTTGTTCGCTGAATTACAATAGAACAAATTTGAGAAAAAGACTGGCTTTGAACCTTCAACCCCACTGACAATACACCGAAATAAAAAGGCGTATAGCAGAAAAACAGTGACGAATATTTCAAACCTCAGAGTGCAGCCCCGCTCACCTCTCCCACACTTTGAACGGCCAGTCGCATTGTTTCACCTGATACAATTCGCCATGTTGTCTTTATTCCCGCCGTCCATCTGGGACCTGGACGTTAATATGCCATCGCCGCAGCTCACATCCTCATTAGACACCGCAGCAGATGAGGTTTCCTGTGGCTTGGGGGGCATCGCCAGCAGGACACTTGCTCCTACTAATCTATCAGCAAAGAGAGGAAGAGAGGCAAAGAGCTGTTATGTCACCGTGGAACGCCACCTGAGCTCCTGTGACTAACTCCGCAGGAAGAAGAAAGCCAGACCACAAACATTGGCGGCTTAGATCATAAAGGCCCATTGAGGGAGGCTTCTGTGCAGATGTGAATAAAGAGTGGCCTTTTTTAGCCATCCGGTTTGCTTGGTCTTTTAAAGCCATAGGTCATACAAAAAAATCAAATATAAAGGGTATTCTCTTATTTAATCTTATTCAGGAGAAACACTCTCGTATCATTCAGTTTTGAAAGAGTTGGTGTCATTCAACGTCCTGAATGTTTTTGTGAATGGACGGTGAAGCACTGGAGATAACAAAAAGAAAAATGGACATGGTCATCCTGGTGTCATTGGTACGGAGGCAGAATGTTAACTAATCATCACTCAAGGGAATCTATGGTCTGCTCATCTCTGGTCTCACCTCCTCACCCTGTATAACGCGGATCGTCATACTGCACGGGCGTGATGGACATTTCCCTTTGTGATGTGGGTGGATTGGAGAGTGACACCTACTTCCACCCCCCACTGGAGAGGAAGTTCCTATCAGAACACAACAGGAACAGAAAAAAAGGAAAACAAGCTGACATCTTTTCACTGATGAAGTCACTTCCTACAGGCCCTCTATTGACCCCTAGTCCACCCACTCACCACCCGCCCAAACAGAGTCTCTGCATGCAATACTCATGCTGTGGTCAGCAGGTGGTTGAAGGAACGGACTTCACGTTGCTGTAGCTATATGATCTATATGTTTTTTAGTAAATGGACAGTTCTCGAATTCATTAAATTTAAGGCTCATACGTAACCCAACGGTTTTGAGTGCAAATCATGGAAGAGTTGATCCCTGGACTATAGAGGTGTTACTCCTTTTTTTCATAATATACCCCTCAACGACAACGCACTTAACCTCAGGTTAGGTCAAGGATGACTGCACATGTACTGTGTAAGACACTTATAACAAACTGTATTTGTTTTATTGTAAAAAATAAAACAACATGCTGCTGTGTGTATATAACACACGAATAAACTACAGCTTACGTGGTCCTTGTAGCATATCTATACGTGTGGAGCTGGGGAAGGAGGAGGGTTCTGAAACGCGCTGCACTGCTGCAACAATCACTAGCCGAGATTTAAACGTAGAGGAGCAAGCTCATTGGCTGCTGATACGGAGGGAACCAATCACTTCACCGTGTAGTAGTTATTATTTCGGATAGGTTTAGACTTTAAGACTGCGCCATCTAGAGTTTCATGGCAGAACTATTCATTACATAATTTTTTAGAAAAAAAATTATAATTTTCTTTAATGTTGATTTTACATGTAACTATTAGAACATTACAGCTTTTTTATATAATATATATAAAAATTACATTAAAATATGCATTAAAATAACAAAATACATTAAAATATAATATAGGTTATGTATGTTATTTGTAATATATGTTTATTAAAATAACAAATATACATGTAATAATTGATTATTATCATAATTAGTAATACTTGAATACTGAATTATTGATCTAGTTATTCACAAATGTTTACAATTTGTATATTTTTATTCGTTATTGTCCACTTTCATCATTTTAAATCATAATTATAAAAATATTAAATTATATATATATAATATTATTATTTATTTATAGTAGCTTTTTTCTTCACAACATTAATCTTTATTCTTAAGCCCATTGCACATTGAGTCCGAAATTTACGTCTGAAATTTCCGCATGTTAAAAAATAAATACGACCTCCCGTTGTGTCAATCGCATTTACACACTGCCTCCGATATTTTCGTCCGTCATAAAAAAATTCGGACCGGGTTCGATTTTCTGCGTTTTTCTCATCCGTCAAGCATTTTGAGTGGCCTTTTTTAACAATTCAGAGACACCGTACAAACGAGAGCCAAATACGAAAAAACGCATATGAAAATTTCAGACTATGTGCAAAGACCTTTAACCTTACAAGTGAAAACTCTAAATGTTTCGTCCTTTTCCTGGAATTTGGGAGTTCAGAAGTTTTTAATCCTGGAATTGCCAGTCACCCACAGCAGCTGGAGTTCATTCAAGGTCACGACAGTTGCTTTTAAATGAATGAAAATCTTATTTCTTTAACTGTTGTTATAAATGTAAAAGGACAGCTTCATTTAAAGCTCGAAGGCACCGTGTCAACAGCTCAGATGTTTTTCAATTATCGGATTTGTCTATTTGTGGAATTGATCTGTTAGCACCGTGCAAAGTTCTTGGCACACGTCTGGGACAAAGAAACAGAAAAAACGAATGCTTCCGTCCACGTTGAGAGTATTTTCCTGTTTACACTGAATGCAGGTCAGCGGTTAATGGCAGAAGATAAAGGCATTAGATGTGCAGGACAGGACAACGATGTATTCTTTACATAATAAGCTATACTTATATTATTCATATAGCATGTAGAAATTAATTTATTCAAATGTGTTTAATAGATAATGAATTATGTGACTACTGATAATTAACATAAAACATTTTTTTGGTTTCAAATTAAGACGGAGAAGGAAAATACAAAGCCCACATTTTATTTATTTTAGATCTCATATCGCATATCCTATAGTAGTGTAGTAGTATAGGTTAATAGATGCAGATTGATGTTTAATGAAACATTGAGTGGTGCTGGTGCAGTTTGTTAGCAGTGTGAATGGGCTCACAGGGGCTGGCGGTGGTCTCTGGGTGAAGTCATTAGAGCTGTGTGCCAGACCCTCGATGAGTGCTAGCACTGCTCTCGCCCGGCCCAGTGAAGATGCCCCCCCACATCATGCATTCATTATTCATGAATGCCAAATTTGAATCTGACGTGTATATCAAAGACGAGCGTTCGGTTTCTGATCTCCCCGTGTGTGTCCAGTTCTAGCCCCAAAAATCTTTAAAATGTCTTTTATGTAAAGTTTTTTTTTGGTTAATCTGCTAGAGAAATGTCTTTTTTCCTTGTTTATGTTCCTTCTTTGTTTCAGTTTAGACCCTATTAGAAAAATAGCTTGAAGTCATATAGACAGAGTTTCTTCTCGTCCAAATTTAATTCAGCGTTCAAACCGACCTCTGTTATGTTCCCATCCCATTCCCTCCCCCCTCATCCCATTCTGTCCACTTTTGCTTTCAATAAAATAGCAAAGGCCCCCCCCCCAAAAAAAAGTATGAATTAAGTAAACACTTCTCATGAGAGGTATTTCACACAGCGTTTAAAACATCTGCACATCATCTACAACCGGTTAGCATACACACATCACAACTGGCTCAACGTCAATCAGAATCCTTTCAGCTCTCTGATGTTAAGCAGATACAATTTCTCTGTTCTGTAACGCGCACATGCGCTAACAGTGGCGGCAGGCACCGACGATCTTGCCACAGGTCAATGACAGCTTGACAGGCTTTGCCTGGCTCTCTCTGCAGGTGACAAAAACCAGCCCTCTTCTCTGATGCATACTGAAACAGATGCACACCAGTGTTCCCCCCAGGGCTCCGTCCACTCTCTCTTTGATGGTCCGGGGCTCCGGCCCTCTGATGTGGCCCTCATTCAGAGTGTGTCATGTTCGTTTGGCATATGCAGGCTGTCTGATATCAAGTAGCTGATGCTGTAGAGGAACTGAACGGTCTCCAAGGATCCACTGGCAGACTAAATAACCGCCGGTCTGCTGTGTACGAACAGCTGTTTATCAGAGAAAGAGTGGGCAGAGGTTCTTCAATATGTTTTCTTCACAGACAACAAGAGATATATAAGCAGTGTCATTTTAAGTAAAAAAATATTGTGGGTTTGCCATCATGTGAAGCTCCCCAATCTCTGTTTCCTGAGCGCTCCATCAGTGGGTCACAATTCAAGGTTGAATAGTCTCACCGGAGAGCGAGACCTGTTGGATTCTGAGCAATACAACACGCGGGGGTCCTGCAGAGTTAAGTATTTCCAGTGCGTGTGTTTGTAAGGTCATGTACATGTTTGGCTAGGATGCTGGTTTTTACACTGTTTATGTTGTTTACATGGGTCAATGACAAATTAAGGCTGTCCAAGATCACAAAAGAGAAGAACTCTTCTAGAATTTAGTTAGTCACTTTTGACTAAAAATGAATACTATTTTAAAATAAAATAATTTAGTAATAAATGAGTTAAATATAATGAGAAATTATGAAATTGTAATAAAATAGTTAAAGGTTATTTCCTTCAGCAAAGATGCGAAAACGTGACGACCAGTGTTGGGTGTAACTAGTTACTAAGTAATTAGTTACTGTAATTTAATTACTTTTCCCTTTAAAAAAGTAAAGTAAGGGATTACTCTTATTTGTTCTGTAATTAAATTACAGTTACTTCTGATGTAACTGAATTAAATACCGTGTAATATATACAATAGTGGAATTGACATTAAAATTCAAAATCTAACTTTAAAATGCATGCGTTAATGTATCTTTCTCACATTTGTTATGCAAGACAGTTAATAATTGTACTTTATGTAGTTTTTTATTATTTATTTGAATGAATTGAGAGTCGTTTTATGTCTATCCTTGACTCACTTAACTAATCAAGGTTGATATAAGATATAGAAAGTAATTAGTAATAAGTAATTAAATTCTTTTTGTAGAGATTAATTTGTACAGTAATCTAATTACACTATTGAATGTGTAATTAGTAACTAGTAATTAATTACTTTTTCATAGTAACTTACCCAACACTGGTGACGACATCTTAGTTCTGTGTCAGCCGTCGTAGTGCTTCAAACGGGAGGTTGAGTAGTTGGTTGCAATTTGTTACCTCACCGCTAGATGACGCTACATTTCATACACTGGACCTTTAAATAAAATAATATAGTTTGTAGAAGGCTTATTCTTTACAAGATTTTTTTTTATTTCTGCAGCTCCGTATAGATATGTTTTCATATCCGCACAACAAATGTCAGTCTAAAATAAAATATTTTAAATAATAATAAAGAATTGATTCATTATTATTATTTATTTATATTTTATTATATGTTATTATTTATAAACATTTCATCATAAAAAGTGAATTTACGTCATTTGAAAAGTAGATCGGGAAAATAGTTCAAAATAAATAAGCTTACCCATATATATCACCGTGTCTGTGATTTATTGTCTTCTGCATAAAATCATCCTACATAATGTAACGAACATTCTGTGAAAACATAACCTTAATATCTTTATAATCTTGACTGAGTAAGCATGTTTAAAATCAGTGTTTAGAAAGCCAACTTCAGGTATTTTTTGTGTTAACATCAATAAAATCATTCATTTCAATATTGATCATATTATAAATTAAAATGTGAGTATTGTATCTTAAAATCTATTATATAATCTATATTAATTATAATAATATACAGACAGTTTCAGTGGGAACAACATAAACAAACTTTATGTGGCCCAAACTTAACTTCCGGGAGACCTACGGAAAGAATCTATAACTGTTGAGTAGTTTTAATTTAATACAATGCATCTACAATAATATGTTAATATAAATCGATCTAAAATAAATTATGTTTCTAGCCACTAGCCAGACTGAGTGTGTAAACATACACAGACCGGAAGTGAACTTCAGGTCAGTCGCGTGCGTCCGATGAAACCGTCAATACACTTCCTATTTTTTCTCATTTTCATGGCTTTGACTATATTGATACTCCTAATCTTATATTTAATGATGCGACTTTCACAGGCAGGTTCACATACATGTACAGTATTTAACACACGTATAACCTGGCATCTGCATACACATTGTCCACATGTAGCCGTGTCTTCAAATAGGATTTCATGTGCTCTGTTTAATTTTGTTGTATATTTATGGTTCAGCAGAGTTCTGCTGAACTCCTGTCGCTGGCACAGACAACCTTGGGTGACATTTCCAAGCAGATGCATTGAACATTCTGACACTTCCTATTGTCAGTGCACAAAGAAACACTTAACCATTGAATCTGGAACTCCATTGGAGGAGACAGAATCAGGAAGTGACCTTGGGTACACACTCCCCATATAATAAAAGGGGTAAATCCAGGAAGATCTTTGAAACAGAACATATACGAGTGTGTGTGTGTGTGTGTGTGTGTGTGTGTGTGTGTGTGTGTGTTTCTTTGCGTTTGCCAGCTTGGGTATCCACAAAACACTCACAACAAACACAACATTTTAAATAAAAAGATTTCATCATTTTTAATAATGCTTATTAGTGTTACAATTTGCCAGAAATTTGAACTCTGAATATAGGAAAAATTTCGAAATACATGTTCGCAGAACTATCTGGTTTCAGTCTAAGCACATAAATTCGCTTGTAATTTAAGATGTATTATGCTTGGATCCCTATACACATTGTTAAGTATTTCAGAAGACTCAAATCTCATTAACGATGCCTCACTTAGAAGTTGGCACACATTGATTCAGGCTGTGCCAACCAGTGGCGCTTAACCATACTGCTTAACAAAGTATTATTGCTTTGAGGGTTCGTAATAATAATACTGCAATAATCTTTTCAACGGAGTGGATATACTGCATTTGAAAGAACCGATCCTCTTTAGAAGAACATGTTGCTTAAAGCAGTGGTTCTCAAACTGGGGGCCCCACGATGGCTCCGGGGGCCACAGATTTTGTGGCATTTTATGAAATATAGAAATTTATCATGAATTTTATGAAAAATAAGACCACCAACCAAAATAATTGATGTTCCTGCATTGTATAACTGAATATGTTTTTGGTTTAATTAAAATTCTAAGTTTAAGATTATAAATCTTTATTTGGGGGGCAGCAAAGCAATGCACTATACACAAAGGGGACCTTACAACAAAAAAGGTTAAGAACCACTGGCTTAAAGTATGTGTCCCACAGAGTGCCGTACTGTATATACACGTCTAAAACATTTAAGCAATATTTACCGACCGAGTGATACTGTATTGATGGTTTGTCTTAAAATAATGTGTCTGATTTAAAACACGAGCATGCATGGAGTTCAGGGGTGATATTTCAACTAAGTTTGATGATCAAATCAGGAGATTTAAACAATGACAACATTTTACATTTTGAACTATTGCTTTGAAGTTTCTGAAGTTTGAAAGTTTTCATTCAATTGAAATGAGAAGACAGCAAAAAGATATTTGGTTTATATACTCAGGCATGAGTTCCATTGGCTGTTCCTACAAACTGTGAGCAGAGGTATTGTTACAAATTACTCTTGGCAAATCGGCCTATCGTTTTTGACAATAAGAGGTCATTTTTCATGTCTGACCTTCTGTTTGGACTGCATTTTTGATCCTGTGTAATTATGTCTTTGTGCCCGAGAATGTGGAAATTTAATCACTTTTACAAAGAGGCCAGGCAAACGGCAGCGGGAGAAAGAGAGTTTCAGAGGAACAAGCGCTACCATTTTAACAGGACAACATGTTTGAATTAGATGTTCTCGCACTGGCTTTAAATGGATTTCTGAAGTGGTTGTTTGTGAAGATTTTCAATCGGACGTAACCTTGAGTCTTTTTTTATGGGAGGTCCGTCGGATTTAAGTGCTGGTATGGCATGAAGAGCCTGAATGCACGCGCTGCTCTCTGCTCTCCATCCATCTCTCTCCACCTCGGTTTTCTGCCTATCTCTCTGCCTGTCTGCTTCTTTTCTCCCTGAAATTGAAAAATCTGCCTGTGAAGTTGTCGCCATTGTCTGGGTAATTAATGGAATGCTGAGAGCGTGGTTCAGGTGCTTAAAGAGGTTTTTTTCTTTTTCCTCGTGACTAATAAGGGTAGGAAATAAGGCATTAGTGTTTTCGTGCTTCTTTTGTATATAAACTTATGTATAATACGTGCATTTCGATGAAAGGACGGTGACCTTCGCTGCGTTCCGCTTTGGTTGTGCATGTTGAGGTGAGGTTTATCATAACAATCCAAGTGGTCCTGTTTTAATATGCGCCTATTAATTCGAACATGTAGTTTGAAAGTTTGGGTCAAGGGCTCGCAGAGGTATGTCAAAATGATCTAAAAGTTCTTGCTTATAACATTAAAGAATGGCCTGATATCTAATGTCGGACACTGAGTATTTATAGATGCCCTTCTGTTTAGTAGAAGTCTTTACAATTTGTGAAATATTAGTTAAGATGGTTATTACAGATGCCACAATCATTCATTTTACAGCATGCGTACTCTATATGAATGTATTTGAACGATTCTCTCATTTGCATCTACTTGAATTCCTCCGATAGTTGTGAGGAGAAACATCTACTTAAATTGAAACGCAACTTAGAACTCAATTAACTCTTGAACTAAAGAGCAACTACTGAGCCATAAAATGTATCTCCTGTACATCAGATCGGGATGATCTCATTACTCTGTGAGACTTGTCAAACCCAGGAATAAATTGAACATCATTCACAGTGAATCTGAACTGAACACGTGTGTCATCGCCATGTCTGATCTCACGCTACAGCTCAGCTGCGCAGCTCTTAAAATGAAGGCCTTCAGTAAATCTCGTAGTTGTGTTATTTCAGAGCTCATGTCTGATAAAGACGACCGCAGTCCATCCATTTTCCATCTAAAACAGAGCCGTACATGTCTGCGTTTCAGTACAGCTCGATCAATTTCAGGATTGTACAGTGGAATGTGGAAAAACTGTGTAGTTTTACAATGAAGCTTTGGATTACAAATGCCATCCATATATATTGTAGTTGACATTCTCTGTTACATTGTACAATATACCTTGTATATTTAAGTTTGCACGTATTTATGAACTGTTTAGAACAGTCTACTTAGTTACTGTATAAACAAAGAAATGAATAAGACCTATTTTGCTCTCGTTTATAATGCCTGACACATAAAACAATGTATTGTCTTTCAGGAGCATTTATCTAAACCTAAACACAGCGTGCCAAACGAATGCAATCTTAACGTACCCATGGAAGCAGAGTTAACATCCTGCCATTCGCTCAGTTCCTCTCCTCAGCAAAACGGCACCATGTGTCTTCACTGAAACGCTTCCCATCATGTGGTTTGGTAAAGCGAAGATATCGTTTTCTGTTTTATTGACCTCAATGTCAAGAGTACCCTGCATGTTTTAAAACGTTGTGCTTATTTGTATGTCTCCAATGCCAGATTCTGTTGTACAGATGCAAACTACGATCTGAAACGGTTTGTTTATGAAAAACAAACTTTTAAAATGTCTACATTCTGATTGTTTTATGATAAATGTTAAATGAATCATTGAAAGCATGCTGAGACTGTAAGTCAGTTTGTTTGGTTTTTAAAATGAAATGTTAATCATAGGCAGTTCATTTCTGTTTAGTTTTTCTGCATAACACACTATACCAGTCGAAGATTTGGACACACTTGTCTTAATGTTTTTTATATGTGAAATTCTTAAAAACAGTTCGGTCACACTTCAGTATAGGGGGCAATTCTCGCTATTAACAAACCCTTAACTACGACTTTTGCCCCAATAAACTCTTTATTTGTATCTTATTAATAGTTAGTAAGGTAGTTGTTAGGGATGTAGAGTATGGTCATGCAGAATATGTGCTTTATAAGTGCTAATAAACAGCCAATATGCCAATAATAGGCATGCTAATAACAACTAGTTAATAGTGAGAATTGTCCCCTATACTGAAGAGTTACCAACAGTTTTGTAGACAAATATAAATTTTGCTTTTGCATGAATGAATTTCTAATTCACTTTTTGTTTGTTTGAAGAATCGTCACTATATCAGTTTTGATCTAAGATGTTTTTTGTTGTTCACTACAGAATGTTTACGCTTGTGTTTTGATAACGTCTCTATTCTTCTTAAACGTGGAAAATAGAAATAATGAAGATTTGAGATGTGTTCAAACCTTTGACTAAAATGTATATCAGATCAAGGCTGTAAAGGCATCAGGTACATTTGTTTTATTTATGACTGTAAATATATTTTTCCTTAAAATAAAACCCCATGTAGAGGTACTCTGTGATTTCCATCCTAATTGCAGTCACCTTGAATCCAGGCTATCTGTGGATACTCTGTGAATCTACTGCATGCATGCTTTACAACATTCTGATGTGGCATAATCGTTTATATTACATTGTAAGTATGAAGTTGTTCCGTGTATATCGTTGTTCACTGATTTACTGATTATGGACTATTCATTGCCAGAGATGAAAATAAAGTGACGCCCCTTGGCATAATAGTAATTTATTACAATATGATGGACAGATTCCAAGAGCTCGTATGAAAACTCTTTATGGCAAGAGGTGACATCAGAGATTGAGTCTGAGTGTGGCTTCCAGAGCACAAAATAAGAGAATCCAAACAATGAAGCAGGTAAGCAGACATCCAATCGTTTGTAGTGGGGAAAATGGCACAGTAAGGGAATGAGGGGCACTGGATTTCTTAAGATTGTCAGTCTGATCACACATTACAGCCACAAAATGAAGCAAGGACAGACAAAATTACAAATCAGTTTTCCTAGAGCAGATAAAGACGTTTGTGGCTTTATGTACAAATGGGAGGTTAAGAACCCTTCAGTTAGATGACATGCATCCATTGCTCAGCGTTGGACATCACATTTTTACATCACGTTTCTGTAAAAGAATCCTTTACGTAAACTGATGCCACCTGGGAGGTTAGAAAGACGTATGGCGATTTTAATTTAGATGACTTCCTTGAGGAGTTGTTGTCAAACATTTTGGTAGTATAAATAAACTCATATTATGGGATGTCAAGTCACCATGTTGATCATTTCCACTGTGAAGTCATTTAAACGAACAGGTAAACTGCAGCAGGTACCTCAACACTGTTTTTACGGTGCGCGGATGTTTTTTACAACATTTTTACAATTTGAAATCTTTAAAGTCAACATGAAACAGCATTCACAACCTATTTTACTTCTGTAATGTGACATTTACAAATGAAACAAGATGTTCAATGATATAACAATTTTGTGCTGGACTTGATTTCGTCCATCGGGAGTTTAAATTGTGAACAGTGGCCAAACTATATGAATGTGAGTTTGAAGTGGGATTTTGTGAAGCTTGAAGGTTTTGAGAAGACTCTGAAGGTTACGTGAAGTTCACACTCAAAAGCATCTCGACATAACTTGTGGTAAGACTTTTTTCAAATCCAATGTAATTTGCCATGAATATATTTGCTGTAATCCTTGTGTTAACATTAACTGACATTAAAATGCTGTATAAACCATTGATATGCTTATTTTCTGCCCTAGGTGATGTCAGCAAAAGAGTCAGATCATATGAAAGAACATGCACACCAAGACCAGGAACGTGAATGAAGAAAGTAAATAGGGTCAGTTTTGATTTCATGTTGACTTTAACACCAGTCAAATGCAACACAGTCAAATGAAGCATTCAGGAAAAACAAAGACAGTCCCAGAGTATCAATTCTCTCATCAATTCATTGTGATGCAAACAGGTGAGTGCAGTCAAGGGACAGACGCTGTCTTTGGTATAGAACACAGACTGCCATGATGAACACATTCATTGAAATCTGACGATAGAAAAGATGCAGCGGTCAGTCACACCAGATCACTTAAATACAGCGCTTCATATTTTACAGTGGCAGGACTGGTGGTTGTTTAATGTGAATCACTGTATCTACATGTTTAAAAACGTGCTACAGTAAACAAATACATTTTGTCGGGATCACACCCCTCTGTGTGTGAACACATGGATGAAACCAACACAATAAATTAAGCTTAACCAGTGACGTACATTTAAAACGTAGAACGTAAAAACAGGTTCTACAAAAAGAGAAGTCCACAGAAATAAGCCAGCACAATTTAAAAAAAGTAAAAAAAATCCTCAAAACTCAGTATTAAGTGAGATTCGTCTCCGATTTAGTGTCTCACGACATAATTAAGTACTCACACCGAAGAAAGCAAATGAGAGGAAATGTCATCTTTTGTGAACATCTTTTGTTTCCTTTCGTTTTCATATGAAATCATTGCTTTGCAACTGAACGCATTACAGTTATCTCCCACACGACCACATGAATGTAAACACCTTATTTCTTTTCAATTGTATAACATTAATACTTTATATATAGATATGGACTTTTTATTTTACATATCGAAATTCACATCGGCACGGTTAGCTAGCATGGAAATGAAATAAGGCAAGACTCACATGACTGTGACATCAAAAATTATTAATACTGATAGTTAAGGGTGGTTGTCTCTTTTTTTATTCCTTTGTTCTCGGCAGGTTTTGGTCTTGTGTTGACGGGATTTCTTCATTGTGGCTCTGACTCTGTGCTTAGTTCCACTTCACTTTTGATGCAGTTTTGTCATCATTTGAAAAACAAAAAATCTACACTTTTAGATTAGATCGAGACATCCTTTCAGGTGAATCTCATACAGACCTGTGTAGGTCCAGGTTGTATTTAAAAATAACTTTTAAAAAATCAAATTTATGAAGAGCTTTTTTTATTAAATTGTTGCATTATTGTTATGATAATTCAATTTCTATCCAAATGTTAAACATTTTGCTTAAGGGTTTTGTGTTTTTTTTTTTCTTTTAATCTGCAAACATTAAAGAGCACTTCCTAGTGCATCATGAAAATGAATTATATATATACAGTATATTTTTAACATTTGTATATTTTGCATTGTAATGTGTGTATATGCCTTATTGAACCTAAAATGTAAAAACACTGTCATAATGCCCAAAAATAAAAAATAGGGTTTAAAGCAAAATGTAATTTAGTTCATTCTAATGACAGAACATGACCTTGACAGGTCTGTGAGATTCACCCACTTATTTATTTATTTTAGATATTCTTGAGTGTCAATGTTAAACGAGAAATACATGAACTTTTTGGTGAGGGGTTTGGAATAAAGTCTTTGGATGGTGCAGATGCAGGCGATGGCTGTCTGTTCTACCTCAGATTCTGGCTCGGGCCCAGCTTGTGTGTCTTTAAACAGACAGGAGGGAGGGGGGGGCGCATGTCCAGGCCTCAATGGAAACAGTGGGTCAACGCTGGCAAACCAGTCTACGTCTTGAAAGAGAGCCCATTCCTTTCCCTGTAATCTTAAACCCTCCAGCTTAAGTCTGAGTTTAAATTGGACCTTTCAATGGCAAGGTCAGCTGCACACAGAACAAATAACGACTGACGCTCATGAATCCGACAACACTGTAATAAATCCGCGGCCTAGAGGTCATTATAACACTTCGTTTGTCCGTTTCATTTCTTATTTAGAAATGCATCCGCCCTCGCTTTTACTCTTTACCATCCCCTCCCTTTAAAATCGTGCCAGTACAACCAGACCGCAAACCCAGTCAGTGCGAATCTCACGTATGCACGTTTCATTGTTCGAAGGCTATGTCTGGTGATGACGCTGGACTTGAGATGATGCTGGGAGCAGTGTGTGCGATGCGTTGACAGTAAAGAGTAGCGGGCGGTCCTCAGGCACGTTTGGCGTGCAGCATCTCTATAAGTAGATTGTTACAGGGCACGTCACCGTTCAGGTGCTTGTAGTACAGATATTCCTCCGCCTGCAGGCTGACAGCTCGGATCTCCGGCAACCGTAGCAGCAACTGGCCGAACTTGTCCGTCTGCTGGGGGTAGTTGCACATGACGTAGTCCAGCAGTGCAGCGTTGACCTGTTCCTGTACGCTCTCTACCAGGTGGAAGTTCTCAAGGTTCTTCACATCTGAAAAACAATAAAAGTGCAGCGTGTAATTTAGGCACCAATTGTCACAAGCACACAAAATACCCTTCATTCTGAGCCCTTTCTAAAAATCTCTAGAGACTGAAAGGGAATTCATTTTAGCAAAACGAATCTCAAGGGACCCAAAGCAGCTAAGATCCCAAATGCTGCTTTATTTTTTCATCAGCGAGCTATAACTCAAGTCTCCGACTTTTATATTTTCCTTATCTTGTCTTTAATTTATGACACGCCAACAGAAATCAAGATGTGTCCCTCACTTGTGCGGCTGCTGGATCTGCTAATGAATCCCTAGCGTGTGGCTCTATTTAATCAGGTTTGAGGGGCCACCCCATGTGATCTTTTATTTATCCCTTTGACCTGGGGTTGAATGCGAGCGTGGTCATCCCACCACAGTTCCTCCTAATGGAGACTGCTGGGCTCCATGTGCACCTCCGAACGATCTTGAAAGCACTCGGACCCACCCGGCCATATCTAATGAGCCAGCTGACACTTCTCTGCCTACTCTCTTTTTCCCTAAAAATAATCGGGACTGCCTCACCCGACTGAAAACGAGAGATGGGGAAGTGACTCTATCAGCGTGTAATGAGGTTTGTAGAACAAGCTGTGAGCGCTTCGTGGCATTGGTGAGGATGTTTGACCCCTGGGTGACACCAGCAGGCAGAATCAGGAAAGGGAAAGAGGCGGGTTTAACTCGAAAATGACCAATTACAAATCTACAGCTCTGCTGGGGTTGTTTTAACAGTGGCGAGAAAGTCAACAAACAAGACTCAGACCTGGCAGTCAGATTTACTTTGAGGGAAGTGGATTTTTAAGGTTTTTTGTTTTTATAAAAAATTAGGAGACCATTTCAGATTTCATTTAATCAGCATTTCTAGATGGATTGTGGCCATTCCAGTCCAGTGTCTGTTGAATTTCGACAAAATCAAACCTCAGGAGTGACATTAAGTCAGCCTTTAATTAAGTCAAGACTGACAGCATGACAAGACACACGAAAACTGTGATAACTGTGAGGTTATCACATAAAAATAAATATTTAATACAAATTTAAACATTTCCTAAATACATGTACAAATATGACTGTTGTATTGCTTAAAAGTGAATATGAACTTGTTTTCTTTGCAGTATTTGGGGTCTGAAAAGACACACAGCATCTTTTCTGTTATTTTGACCTGATTCTCCAGTTTTCATTTTCTGCAAATAAACGCAAATAGAAACAATATTTTTATTTGAAATGTGGAAGAAATATTGTTCGCAGAACGAAACAAAAAAGGATAATTTTACCTAAACACAGCTATAAATAATGAATTCAGAAAAACTTAAATAATTTTTTTTCAGTATCTGTATACATATTTATATATGTAATTACATGTTATATTTTAGTACAAAGTTACACAACAGTTACATGAAATAAATCAGTTGTCAATCTTTTTCATGAACCTAACTCATTGAAACCGTCTGATCTGACTTCCCACTATTACTGTAGTTAGCATGAATTAAATTCTCACTTAAGATTTCCGCGAGTGAGCTCAGATTCCTAGTCTTTCTCAGACTAATTAAAGAAAGACCATACATAAAAAGTTCAGTTTTAATTGCTAATTATTGTTCGTCTGCTTTTGAACATGAAAAACTGAAGCACTGAGATGGGTTAAAGGAGTCCACTGATCGATGACAATGGCTTGATCTTTTCCGCCCCAAGCGAACGCGGCAGGATACCAGGCGAGAATTAACGTGTTTGTTTAATTTATCCACGGCAAGATGCGCCTAATCATGCCCTGCTGACAGAGAGCGGAAAAAAGCACAAAAAAATAACGCAACAACAAAAAAATCGTACAAGCAGCACTTACGATCCAGTCAGGTTGCAGCATAGTAAGCACTCTTATTTTCTATCTCAACATTTAGCCACTGTGGGACTAATTATCAACTTTTTCTCATTTTTTATGAAACATCCTTAGTGTGCACTGGGGCTGCTATGTAGCCTGCCTCCAAACCCTTAGGTCCTGAGGAATACATTGTTCATTTGACTATAGCACTCGTACTAGACGACCTCACATACCCACTGGTAGACAACCCCCAACCCCCTCCCTTCTGATATTCTGGGATGGTTTTTAATTAGTAAGGATTCTCTAAGTGAAAAAGATCATTCCACAAGAAATGTATGCACCCCCCTTCCTAAAGCCCTCGTGAGATTCATTTTTATACTGACACGTATTCACAAATATTGTCCGTGTATGGTGTAGGCGCAGTTCATCAGCTCTCTACAGTAATGGCATATTGATTGTAATTGTTTGGTATGCACGCTGCAAATGAAGATACACAAGGGTATGGAATTTCACCTCTAATAGTTTAGTCAATGACCAATTAAATCATAACACGAAATTTGAAAGGCAAATGATGAATCCATTGACATTCCTATCTGAGTGATGTCACAATGTAATGAATGCCTTTCTTTTGTAAAGCAGGACAATTAGTTGTGCAACTGAGCAAAGCTGCCAGCATGGTATTGTGTATATTCATTACAGCTTTAGAGAAATGTTTGTTCCGAGATCTGAGATTACACCCAGGACCTTTCAAAAGGCAAACACCCTCCTTTTCGCTGTAATGATATAGTCAATCAAGCATGTCAAAATGTTATCTTTATTCATTATTAACTTCATTTTCTGCTGCACACCAATCAGAAAACAGGGCAGTGCTGTGACCGCCAATGATCTCTGGTGTAAGGTACATGCCTATTTTCTTTTAGATTCGGCCTGTGAAATGCCACACGTGGCCAATGTCCACTTGGTCAGCACTGATTATATTTACCCACGGTTCAATGTTGAGTTGAACGTCACATGTTTAGTTGGGTTAGGTAAATTACAGTAGTTTTGGAAATTTTCACCCAATCAATAAATAATTATAGACCCAATGAAGTTGACAAGCAAAATGTTCATTGTGTTTATGTATATTTTTTGATAAAAATATACAAAATACAATATCTTCATTGGTTACACTGCCATAAAATAATTGTTCACCCAAAAATGGTCCCCATTGTCTTTCCATAGTAGGAATAAAAATGACTATCGTCAATGGGGACCATTTTTGGGTGAACAATTATTTTATGGCTGTGTAACCAATGAAGATATTGTTTGAAATTGGGGGACAATTTGGGGGTTAACTATTCCTTTAAGACCATTGGAGCCAAGGTCAGAAAAATAAAATAGGCTGTAAATATGATAGTCATCATATAATTGTGATTTTATAACAAACACTTGTGCACTTTCTCAAACTTCTCATAGAAATTTTGATGTAACCATTTATGAATATATGAATATTGATTAACTTTTGTGGACTAAATGTGAAATTAGATCTTATACAGTACTGTGAACACAAAATATCTAACAAATCTATAAGATTTTTCAATCTGGTACTTTATTGATATTGTTATAGTGAATACAGCAAATGTTTGTCCAAATTCTTGCATTATGAGTGAGAAGAACTTAATCAAAGTATTTGCGGCAATAGGTATTTAAAAAACATATTTATTATTTCAATTGTGTACGATACCGCAATCAAATCACTGACACCGACCTGTTGCAGGTGGTACCACATTACAGAACGGTAGTGAAGTATAATTCTTGATATTTTGTATTTCTGGTAAAGGTTAGTTCAGCAAACTTTAAGGAGTACTCGAGCATATAAAGGGCTTTCAATGTAAAAGAAAGTAAAAAAAAACTATTTCATGGGGTCTTATAGGAGCAAAAGTGATTTGTCCAAGCAAACCTACATACTTACATAGATTACTATACACTTTTTTTCCTCCTCTCTTGTTTTACTTTCTAATAATATTGCATATAAATGACTTCAACTCATTACTTTTTTCTCCAAGGTTTGGTCCTCCTAAGGCATAGAAAAGCCAGAAGGGATGTGAGGGTTCAGTCCGCTCGTCCCCGGTCAACTCCTATCGCTATGAAAGAGAATTAAACAGGACTGGTACGGTTGGGGATATATTAAGTCAAATGTGAGCCCGTCGTTGCGGTGCTAAGCAGGTAGAAGACACGTCCTGGTCGCCCAAGGATGCTTTTGACACCGCGCACTTAAAACGCCTTAGGTGTGATGAAATAAACACAAGCCGAGGCAAACGGTTCTTGTTACAAATGCTAGCTGAAAGGCACTCTGCCTGTTTGAAAGGTGAAGGGAAATATATTTACATCTGCTTAGTTTTTGGCGCAATCTCAGTCGAGAGATGGCAGGTTTGAGCCATGGGCTGAACCGACGATAATGATCTGTGCCTAAACTGTCTTAAAGTACTGTACGCACAAGCGGCGTACGATGGGTAAAAATGGTTTACTGTATTTAAAGCGTCAGTCCTTTAAAAAACATAAACATGCACTTAGGTTAACTATCAAACGTCTATTGGAGAATGAAATATGATGTAGCGGAGATATCGCTAGTAATGTTAAAAAACATTTCATTTGATCCATGCCACATTTATTTATTTAGCTGTTATGGATCATTTCTGCAAAAAGTTTCCCTCTCAGTTTGAGAATTCGCCGGAAGACCTTAATTTGGTGATGGACAGCCGTAGTATATTCATCCTTATCTTCTCACGGTCAACTCAGTGCATTCTTTCCGAATCCTTATTTTTGCATTCAACACACTTCCTCGCCTGTTGATTACATGCACAGGAATGAGGGGGGCGAGTGGAGCTCTTCTTGTTTATAATAAAATGACAGAAAATCATTGAGGGGTCAAGTATCGCCCCAAAACTCTACCTGCAGTCTTGAATCTGCTCACCGTGGAAACCACACACCTAATGAGGTCATTAAAGCCAAGCTCCCATCAATATCTCTCTTTTTTTCACTCCAGCCCTTTTTGACAAATTTGAATTAATAATTCAGCAGAGCCTGGGGATGTATATTTTCTGAGTGAAGGACAGTTAACCCATAGCATGATTTTTCCTCCTCTTTCGTATCACAGATGTGTAGTTTCACACTTTTCATTTAGACTTTTAGAATGTCTTGTGTTCTTATTTGACAATTGTGGTGTTGCTTTTTTCGTTGTTGCACAGGGGATTTTACGGAGTCACCTTTGTCTCAGGTAATTCTTCTAAAATGAGAAATAGATGCAAATTAAACGAATTTAAAGCGGTCATATGACACGGCTAAAACGAATATTATCGGTTGTTTTAGATGTAATGCAATGTGTATACTCGATTTAAGGTTTAAAAACTCTGTATTTTTCACATACTGTGCATGTTTGTATCTCCTCTTTGCCGCACAGATTTTTAACAAAGCTCATGGCTCTGAAAAGCGAGGTGTGCTATGATTGGCCAGTTAACCACTAGTTACTCACTACTAGTGCGTAGTGATTGGTCGAATACTGCAAGCGTGTGACGGAAATATAACGCCTCTTACCATTGGTTCTGACAGGTTTTCCCACCTTACTTGCGTATACATTTGGGTGGTCTTAGTCAAATCATACCACGAACTGATGTAGATTTGTGGGGGTGTGGTTACACGAGGGGTTTCAGGCAGGTCTGGGTGAGCATTCTCTTTTAGATAGAATGCATCTTTTGTTCCCACACTTTCATTTGTGCAATTTTACATGTCTAATACATGCATGGGCAACTTATAACACACCAAAGACACAGAAAAACACGTGTTCACGCCAATTTAATGGATTAGAAGTATAAAGCTATAAAATGAGATTGATAATGACTGTTAGAGTAATAATGACTGAAATATCTAAACATTCAATGCAGACTTGAGATCTCTTCTGAAATTCTAGTGGACACAAGAATGATATTAAAAGAGATACAGTATTAAACCGTGAAGAAATTAGATATTCAAGAGTTCTCATCTGTGATTTTACTGCTCATGGGCAAGTAACATTTCATGTGTTGACTGAAACAGCAGGTGTACGCTTGTACATTATTTCTTCATATTTTCTTACATACTGAAGTTACTCCGATGTGATGATATTCTCATTTAATACATTCTGCCACATTAAAAGCTGCAATATTTTCCTTCAGGGTAATGTTACATGATGTGTTTGTAAGCTTCCTGTCAAAGCTAAGCTCATTTGTGGAGTTTTGGCTTAACTACTAAAAAGCTAGATAAGTGAATAAATAACATAAGATGTGATCGATTTAGAGATATATTACATTCATATATTCAGTTATTAATATATGACTGAATGACAGAACCATAAAGCTACCACTAGCTCCAAACATTAAAATAACCAGGAACAAACAACACCCCACTCCGCCACACTTCCCAGCATTCCCACTGTTGACAGACAGCACGCAACCGTCCCTTGCCTCTCACTCACACCACAAGTTCTCCTACTCCCCCTTAATGAAACCCCCCCCCCTTTAGGGACAAGACGGCCGATGTTTAGATTCATTCTTATTTCTATATTTGACCCTGAAGTGTGACGCCCATGTCGTGTCTAGTTCCTCACACTTGCAGTGGCGATGCAGGTTACGTTTCGGCAAGAATGAAGATGGAGTGTTTTTTCCAACGGCAAGCCAGTTCAGGCATTCCAGGGCTTTGTTGCTTTAAATACAATGAGAGCAGAGGAAGGAGAGGTGGATGAAAAGGGGAACGAGAGACAAGAGCTGCAGCACCTGTCGGCTCATTTGTGCCGTCACGTTTAATGGCCGGCTCTGGTTACACAGGCCTGTTTTTAGGGTTGAAATGGCATAGTTGCCCCGCTTCTGCCGTGCGGACGAGCCCTTGAGTCCCTGTGATATTGCTGATTTATTGTTTCATATCAAACATGGAGTGATAAAAATATATAATACAATATTTATGAAGTTATATACAACTAATAATGTATTCTTAATACAGTTTATACTTTATAATTAGTTGTATGTGTGCTTTGTCATAATTATTATTAGAGTTGCACCGATACAAAATTTCTCCACCGATACGATAGCCGATTATTAAGAGTGATGTCAATACAGATATTGATAGTTTGGTGGTTATATTAACTCGCATTAACTAAATTCTTAAGATTAAATTAATTCTGAAAAATAAAGTTTAAATATGTTTAAACTTTCTGAATGTTATTGATTCATATAATGACTATTAATATTAAACATCAAACTGGTGATGTTTCTTAACTTTTTTTATATACAGAGCACAAACTCATAACATGCTCCTGTCCTCTTTTGATTGACAGGATATATCACCAGGATCATCAGCTTTTTTTAAACTATCGGCCGATAGGGTGAAAATTACCTAAATCGATTGAAAAATTACCTTATCGATTGACAGCACTACATTATATATTCAGGTTGCAAGTAGTAGCTTTGTGTGTGCGTGTGTGCGTCTGCGTGTGTGTTCGTGCGGGTGTGTGTGTGTGTTCATGTTTGTATATCCCGGTGGGGACCTAAACCTGAATGCACACCAACTCATGGGGACTCATGTCACCGTGGGGACCAAAATTGAGGTCCCCATGGGCACAAAATCTTATAAATTGTACAGAACGATATTTTTTAAAAATCTAAAAATGCAAAAAGTTTTCTATGATCTTTAGGTTTAGGGGTTGGGGATAAAATATACAGTTTGTACAGTATAAAAAACATTACGCCTATGGACTGTCCCCACGGAGATAATAAACCAGACGTGTGTGTGTGTGTGTGTGTGTGTGTGTACAGTGTATACTATGTATCCACCTTATGCATTTCAAAAAATTTTTTTTCAAAATCTGTTCAGTTTGTAACGAAATAAACACATCCATACATATGTACATACTTGTATATAAACAGACAGAAGAAGCTAGTTATACAACACTATTTGTAGGCGAACGCTGTGACCAGAGTACCCATGGGGACTGAGCGATGGGGCCGTTTTCTTTCTGGTATGACCGGGTCACTTTTATAGATGTCTGCGGTACAGAAATCTTTCTCTGGGATCGATTGAAAAATGACAAGCTGGGACGAGGGGGAGTTTATGTTGGCTTGTGTAACTCCCTTATCTGTGTTTGTGTGCAATGTTTAAATAAGACCTGGCGGCTCTATGATCAATAGAAACATCCTACCACGGCTCGCGTTTTCTCAGCCGGATTAGCTGGGCAGTCACTCACCAGAGAAAGGTCCTGGGCTAGTCTTTTTGTACGAGACAACATAATGCCTTAATTGTAAGAAAATAAGGTGGATGTGATGCACACATGGCGCAATATTAGCATCGTAACTACCATGTACAAGCTACCTTTATACACCTCAGGTCACGTAGAGTCAAAAAAGACGGAAACATTCTCTGATATGCACAGACAGCAACAACAAGGCCTTTTTACAATGCGTAAAAAACGCAAAGCGTGGCTGTGCTGAGAGGGAATAATGAACTTCAGCCCATTGATTGGAAAAACAAAGCCTGTATATGTTTGTCCCGGCAGGACCGCAAGTCTCATAAATCTTTAAGAGTGATCTGTTTTTGCCGTGGCTCATGTTTAGCTCTTCCCCTTCAAATGCATCCCTTTCGATTCATGTGATAGACAGAAAGAGCAAGCTATTATTATTTTATACTCTGCTAACTCATTATACTTTGAAATGCACGTCGCGTAACATTCATATCGCCGAACGTCTCGAGAAAGAAATGAAATGCAAAATTCCGGCACATTAAGGATATTGATAGTTGTTCGCGGTGAATCTTGGAACATTGCTGAGCAGATTTCATCAAAATGGCACCCGAGCGCTCCGTTGTGGGGCAACTATCTGCAAAACCAGGCAGAAAGAAGCCGGAGCTCTTATGATTGATATTTCCAGTGCAGATATCACTTAGGAAACACCTGACATGAGCGGGGCATGTTCCGGGCCCGGCCTGCCTGCTAAGTACTGGAGCTTGGGCCAGCCAGCGTGTTATGCAGCCAGTAATAAAAGTTGGTCATTGATTTTCTGTAGTTGCTTGTAACAGTTAATGTTGATACATCAATAGCTAAAGGAAAGCACAAGGTTTAATAGCAGGCTGAGAATGTGGAAATATGGGCGGCGTGGGTGTTAAATCACAGAATCTATCCCCCAGATCGATAAGACAGTTACAGCAAGTGTCCCTCTGCTTTCCTAATGTTTTATAATAAACTGACAGCTTGTAATAAGGCTCTGGCAGAAGCAGAGGAAGTGAGGAATCCGATGGGACGCGGGCGAGAGAAAGAGAACAAGCACGTATAGCTCACTGTATTCTCAATCACTTCATCCCGGCCTTTTGTCAAAGGAGAAGCTGGCCGTTCTATAGTGTACTTCCTACTGATAGTTACAAGAAAGTTGGAAAAACGTTTTTCTGCGAGGGTGGAGGTTGAACTTTCACAAACGTGTCAGGGACACGACATCCACCTGAGATGGGATTTTAGTTCTAGATGTAGCAAACTTTCGAATTGTTTGATGTTTTGAAGATAGTGTCCACGGTCTACACAGAGACATTCAACCAGAGAATTTTGCTGGAATTTTCACAGATGTCTGCAGAGTTTGAATTTCATGCATACAGTATTTCCAGCTTCCTTTATTATGAAATATTACAACTAATTTAACTATGCTTTTTTGTCTGTCATTAATAACATTGCACATTTTCTCAAAATATTAGTTTTACCCCTTACAAAACAAAAACACATTTAAAAAATATAATGCGATATTTTAAATATTGAAATATTACCAATTTAATCTTATATAATTCATTTTCAAATATCACCACTGTCTTTCCGAAACCCTCCGATGTAATGTAATATAATAATAGCTTGCTCTTTTTTACTTTATTTAAATGATTAAATACAGTTTTGTCAAAATTGACAACACTTTATATTGGTTAGATATTTGCAAAAACCCAGTGACAAACATAAAGGGTGACTAATATTAACGATTAATGTAAAAAAAATCATGAAATGTTGAGATACAAGGTCTCAGAAGCAGCGATATATTTAAATGATTTAATGGTTGACTTTTAATGTACAGTATTTTCTTTGCGTAAACTCCCGCTAAACTAGGACCGGGTTGAGCACATCACAGCAAACCCCAAATATAGCCAATCTTGCTATTATCAGAGGTAAATCCATACATTCAGATTCCCTATGACTTGTCCACATTACTTATCTAAAACGTTTGTAGACACTCAGATAACCGCACTAATGACTAATGACTAACAATCACCAATCACACAAAGCTGTTTGCGATTTAAAGCTAATCATAAAGTAATGCCTAGTAACAGATAAAGAACAAAAAGAGGGAGAAACCGAAGAGACACAACACACGAGCCGAGTGTCGAAATCAAAGCGGAACGGTCGGAATCCGGCAAACTCAGCGAACGCACGACAGACGTCTACTAGTTGTAAAGGTAAAGTGCGGCTGATTCTTTCACCCCCTTTTAAAAGCTCCGTGCAGGCAGATATCAGCAGCTTTTAAAGCCTGATAAAGTCTGAAAGCCTTTTAAGGTCCCTAATGAGGGTCCCGTTTCAAAGATGCGCAAGAAGAGATGCTTTTGAATTCTGTCTTGTGCAATCGAAAGAAATAACCTTTAAATATTAGGGTCACTGCACCAGCCCACTTCCTCCTCTGCTCCAGATTTGTAAAATATCGGAGCACTCAGGATTGATTGGAAGGTTTTTCACCTTCGAGAGAAATCTAAATGAGCGCGCTTTATGACATCGGCGAATGGGAAAGGTTTAAAATGCGATGCGCTGAGTGGTCAGATCGGGAAAGCTCCGAAGCACGTTGTCACAAATCACTGAAAATAAATGTTTGCATCTCCGCTGTCAATGTTTTTGTCTGTATAAGCACGCGTGTGGTGTTTTAAAGGCTGGCTGCACACATACACACGTGCGGTTGTTTTATACTTGTATTGATTAGGCCCCGAGCTTCGCATCTTCCAGATGACTTACAGCCCGTCAGTACCAAACTGCTTGGCTCACAAGAAAGACCTGCCCCTATTATCTTGCATTTAATTAAGACGTTGCTGCAGTTTTATGCACCATTATTTGGCCCCAGCCAGCGGTCTCCGAGGCGTAAATATCGAACCGTCCCAGGCCTGGAATGTTAATCAATCCCAACCGACTTCCAAATTATTTGGTCTGTTTCAGGAAACGAATATTTGCACCTGTTATGAGCCTTTGCACGTGCATTACCGATCTCGGCTCTCTTTGCACAAGGGTAGACGTATCGATTTAGATCAAGGAAACAAGACAGGCCAGCTTAATTAGAGCCTACCTATGTGGGAACATCATTTTTTGCTTCTTTTAAGAGAGAGAAAAGATGGAAATGACTTTATTTGTGAATGCATGCCATGATTTTATGATGTGGTCTTCAGAGGTGTTTGGAAGAGCTCTCCAGCTGAGCCTAAAGGGACTTGGCCATCAAAAGAGCTTGATAGATTTGTTGGTTGTCTAGAGTGCTAAACATGTTCTACTGTATATTGATTTGTTCATCTCATGCTTCATACACTTACCCTTTACAATGACATTAAATTTGAATCTAATGATTAAAACATTTGATTCACAGTGGTCGTCGAATTTTAAGTAGGACCACATTTTGTAATACACAATACAAAATTTACAATTACATAATATTGTTCTCAAGTACTTGAGTTTGCCTGGCATTTACAAGAAATGAAATATTAATGCTTGCATTAACTCTGAATTTAAATGAAAATTAATTAAAAAATGTTCAATTTGCTTTGCGAATATCAGTTGCATTTCTCTTAAACGTCTTTGGCAGCACAGACAAGTCTGCCAGACTCCTGAGATGAATGCCGCTATTTCGGTCTAAACTGCCGTGGCGATCCTCCGCACCCCCTCTACTCATCTAAAACATTGTTCACCCTTCACCTCCTCTAGTGCTGTTGAAGAAATCAATGCTCTGGCCGTAATTATTTAACCATTGATAAAGCCTTCAACTCCGGCCAGATCCACAGCATCTATTCAACTTGGAGACTGACAGCGGGGAAGATAGAGACGCTTTGGCCGGCGAAAAAGCATGAGAGGTGATTGTCCGACTGCGATTGGTCCTCTCGACAAGCCGGAGGAATGGAAGAGACAAGTGACTGCTCTCAGGTCAAATCGTGTCCATCTTCCTCTTTATCGACACTTGGCTTTATAAAGAGCCCCTGTGTGCTCGCCGACAGTGACGAATTGCAACGTTTGGGAGTGCTGATAGAGAATTTAGAGCAGTGGGGAGTGGAAGCGGGGTAAAAGTGACTTTGATTTCCTTTAAAAGGCTTCATTTGTAAACGTGGTAATCCTGGCTTGATGTCATGAGGTCAGACAAATGTATATGTGTGGCCTTGGACTTACCAGCACATTTACCTGCTAACTGAATCTGTTGTGGGCTTTGTTCGAATTATGCTGCCTCTATGTCTCTCAAAGACATTTTTAATCTCTAATCTTAGTTCTTTCAGTCTCTTCAGACTTGGCACACAGAATGGGTAGGGAGGCTAGCACGGGGCAGTGCCGGGGGCGATACGCTCCCTTCTGGGAAGGTACTTTTTATTATGGATTATGTTTCCGCCAAATTATTTACACCAATGCTCCATAGAACCACAAAAAAACCTCCACCACGCAAACCTGATCAACATAAACTTTGCAAGGCTGGGAGATGTAGGGTTAGCGTGGCAGGAATTTCATGTGTGCTCAGATCTGGTCTTCGGTGATTTGTAGGTTAGATGAGAGGAATCTTCTCAAGGTGAGGCTAAAGAACCGGCGTAGACACTCAAAACATGTAGTTCAGGGACACGGCCAATAGATACATCAGGATTCAAAGCGTACGCTTCCTATACACATCATATTCTGTCTCTTCTCCTTTTGTAACCGGAACCACAAGGCGGAACAATCGCGACTGATATGATGATTATGTCGATGTGGACGGTGGGCATTAATATTCCAGAATGGTCCCAAACAGACGGCTGGTCTTTTTCTCTCATGTTGTAGACTTGGGTCTTTTGTGAATTAGCTGCTGGAACTGCCTTGACCTGAGTGGCTTTATTGGTTTGTGATTGTTAGCCGTGGAACATCTGATCTCTTGTAATGCTAGCAGACTAGCAGAAGTAAAACAGTGATGCCTTAAAGGTTATTCACAGACGCAAAACAGGATGTGCTCATCCAATTCAGCTATTAACTCACTAGAAGCAAAGAACCTGATGTTATGAACTCAAACTTTGTAACTGTATTAAACAAATACAGTATGAAAAAGAAGTTTTGACAGGATGCAAGTTTGTTAAATTTCCATGTAAGCCAACGAGATGTTTCATTATACTGCAATTTGATTGAAATAAATAAACTAAGAATAAATGATAAACTACGCCAAGCATAATTTGAACTGTTTCTTTAACAATATACCACATTTGGGTTTGTCTGAGTGTGGTTGTTGAGGCTTTTTGCTGTCTTCTACCATGTGGTTACCAGTTGGTTTTGGAAAAATAAGGGTAGTCTAAGGTCAGTCCAAAAACTGACTTTACCCTAGCGTCAGGTAGGGGAGGGTGTCTGCATGAGATGGTGGCTTTCATAATGATGTTCTTATCATACAAACAGTACCGTCTTCTGGCTTATCCCAAGGTCCCTTAAGAACCTTGGGAGCGAGCAAGTGAGATTTGGACGATGTGCAAAGGCCATAGCCCACGTCTCTACCCCTCCGTCTGAACTCACCCAAGCTGAACAGCACCAGGAACTTGAGGCAGACGAATTCCCTCTGGTCCAGCTGGAGGGAACGTAGTTTGCTCACCAGCTCCTGCGCATGACTCAGGAGGTTGTTGAGTGTGGCCCCGGCTTGGGAGGCAATTAGGGCGTAATCCACCTGAAAGAAAGGGGTGAGAGTGTTCACACACAAAGTTATTATTGACCGCATCATAGAGTAGTAGATCAATGCAGAATCTCAGTTTACAAACTTACTATGAAACTTCAACTACGGCTGTCACAATATCAGTTTTTCGAGACACGAGTATCGCGGCCAAATAAGCGGACAATATCGTGATATCTATTGAAATGTTTTTAATACATGTTTTATTATATAAATCATTTCTTTTGTGTTTTCTCTCGTTTTTATCCATTGAATCACACTCAAAATATGAGTGTAGTAAGGTAGAGAGAGATTGTAACCATTGTGGTAGCTAAATTATTTACAATATTATCATATGTAGAATTAACACAATATCGAACAATTTAATATCATGGTTATTGTGAAAACCGGAATACTGTGACACCCCTAACTTCAACACATAGACAAACAGGCTAAACGGGCCTAGGACATTTACCTTCATTCAGCCCTATTTAAATATTTTTGCACATAAATTTTATTTTATTTTACTTTACTTTTTATTTTATTATTAATATATTGAGTTTAGTTTTATTTTATTTTTTGGGCCACTTTAAAACCTATGTGAAAGATTGTTTTATGCTGTCTGTGTGCTTCTACGCAAGGTTGATGAGTTTTTTGAATTTGAAAAGGTTTGTCTGTGCATCCATAACTGTGCCAAAAACTGTATGCAGGCTAGTTAAAAAAAATCTTGTGTAAACACTTTCTCCATCAGGCTTCAACTGTCTCCCAGGTTGTTCATTGAAAATTCTTTCTTGAATAAAAGTCACTCTAATTCAAAAGTTCAGCCAAACTGGAGTCAGACAGCATCTGCCACCACCATTCTAGTTTTTGAGCGTGAAAGTAAGCATATAACCAGGTCTGGCAGCTCTGAACTTCATACACCATCTTCACTCTCTCTCTCTATATTCCCAGCGTAGATAAGCTCCTCTCCGCACAGCAGGGATAGAACTCCAAACTGATCCTGAATGATAATTAGCATCAGACCGAACATGGAAGAGCTGCACGTTTCTCCATCCCAGGTGCCCAGACCCTCTGACCACAGCGCCCCGCGCCAGTCGAAGGGGGTGGGGGAAGAAGAGGCATGAGTGAGCGGGGGCCCCGGAGGTCCCTCAGGCTACCGGGCCGAACCCTGCGCGGGACCCCCGTGGCTCTCTCCTCCCCTTTCAGGTGCACTTAATATCTGCAGAAGCAGCAAATCTGTCTTGCAGGCAAGTCCTTAGCTGCCACTCACTATAAGCAGGCCATATTAAATTTTTATATTTATTGACAATTCATTACCATAATTGACTGCGCCGGGGTTTCTGGAGGAAGGTAGACGACGGGCCTCCTAATTGCAAGGAGAACTCCCTCCGAGCTGGATTTGCAATTAAAAACATGGGCGGATTGGAATTTATTTATTGTGTAAATATGATGAGTGGAATTTTTTTAAATCCTGGCTGGAGAATTCACGCATCTCTCCGGCTGCGTTTGTGGATCTCCTCGAAGCCGATAGGAGACACGGAAGCTACTGAAGTTGTCAATTAATTTAGATTAATAATCTGACCACGTGCCCAATGCAGTTACATTAAAGTAAAAAGAAAGAAAAATGGGAAGAAAAATGATATCCAAATTATTTAAATATTTAAATATGTAAAAATTAAAAATATTTAAATATTAAATATAAATATTTGTTATTGCAAATGTTCACAGCTATTGTTTTTTTTTCTATTGAACAATTTTACAGATTAACATGGCAATGATTTATGCTTATTGTGTTCATTAGAGTTTTAACAGGGTGTAATGTTTTTGTCCATCTTTGTGTAATGAGCAAATCAGCAAACATCGGTCTGTAGTGACGTTCTGTAATTCAGTCTGACACGACAGAGATCAGTAGAGGTTTGATCTTAACAAAAGACTAAAGCTCACTGTGAATCTGATTATGATTATTCAGATTCTTCTGACGGCCTAAGACTGAGACATAGACAGACAGCAGGGGGACATGTGTCTCTGTGACATATTGGACAGCCGCCCATGCAGTGTCATGTATCGCAACATTTCTCCACTGATCCCCCGCAGTGCTTTGCTGCCATATCAACTCTGGGGAGAAACAATGACACGTGTTCTCAAACAAGACGAGAATGCATGAGGTGGACCATTTAGGGAGTGACACTGCTAACTTAACTGCTATTTTTAGGAGCATTAGTAGTTCACTAATAGTTAACCTACAGCTCTTATATTGTTGGATTTATTGTGAAATTATTCATAATGAATTTTCATTTTGTGCCAAAAATGGCCACATTGTTAAATGAAATGATCCTATAATTAAATTGTATTATTATTATTAGTCTAAATATTCTAAGTAGTTAAATTACTACTTTCTTTTCAAAACAATAGCTTGACTTTATTTGAACTAATATTATTATTATTTGTAGCTTCCTAGAGCACCCATTAAACTCGAAAGCATTTTAAAGTTCCTTTGAATAATCCTATTTGTTTAGTAGTTGGCAGAGCGTTTGTTTGTTGTGTACAGTGTTTGTTCATGTGCGAGTGTGTCGTGTGGTCAGGCTGTCGGTACTCCGCTCTGGAATAATAGGATGTAATGAACTGAGTCTTTGCTTTCTCTTCCCCAAAGGCTTTTTTCCTGCACCAGCTGTTCATTAGGCAAAATATGCAAACAAGGTCTGGCCCTCCTCTGCCCCGCCCCCAATCCTCCGCCAGACCTCTATAATCAAACAGAGATGTGCTACACAGAGCAGACACGATCCAGACCACACAATCCTAGATACACAGTAAACTCACGCAAATGTCAACATATGGTACCTGACATACCTATGAGTTGAAAAGTTTTACTGCTTATGACCTATTTAAATAGACTTAAAATAGTCGGTTATGGTTCTTTTAAGTGGCCACTGATCTGAGATGTTTTTCCACAAATAAAAAAAATGTACATTAAAAACCCGGCTAAAAATTCAACATAAAATCGATTTTTGGTCTAAAGTATAGAACTATAAAGTCAAATATGGATAGAAAAGTTCAGATTACTTGAGAGTTTTATGGGATATGTTTAAAGGTCATTTGTAATGTAGACTTTGATATCTTGGCAATTCTGAGCTCAGTTTAAGACATTAAGATCACTGTTAAAACTCTTTGGAGAAAAAAATACCTGGGGCTTTCTTTAAAGAGAAACATCTAAATTAAAACCATCTAGCCAAAGACTCAGTTTGTTCTCCAATTAATCTGCCAAGAGAAAAAATATAGATTCCCAATTGACAATGTGAATATAAAAGTGTTGAAGTGGTGATTTTTTTGTTCTTTTTTCTGTGACAGTAAAACAGACGATACGACGTGTGAAACGTAAAATGTTGCAGTCCAGATTCAAAATTTTCTGTCATGTTCGCACGTAACGCTGTTTAATCTACCGTCCTTCGATTACAATAAGCCAAAAATGTTGGCATTCACTTGCACGAGTCTCAATGTTCGAGCTGTCACTACATTTGGAGATCAATTCGTTGCGAGTAGGAAAGGGAGGAGAGAAAACACAGAATTAAAAATTAAACTCTTGTCTTGCTGACAGGCGGACAAAAGCATATTTATTTATAAGCAGTTTACAACATTTTGGGGATGCGTGCATGTGTGTGTGTTTATGCGGCACAGTCGAAGACAGAATTAAAGGTCCTCGTGTGCGGAGAGCTTCAGCAGAGCCCTAGGCGTCCGTCCAGCGCTGTTCCTCAGAGACAAGTGAGGTAAATCATACATATCTTCTGCCTTCCCTGCATCTGCATCTCTCTCTGTCTCCCGCTCTCTTATCCCTTCACCACTTTGACTCGTGCATGCTTAACCAACCATTTTATTTATTCGCTCACCACGCGCTTGATGAGAAGTACACAATTGATTATTCTGACCACATTAGTTTATATCTAAGCGTAATCTATTTTTAATGGAGTGGCTGGGGCAGTCGATAGCACTTTAAGGGTTGTTGATCCACGCTGGCAAAGGCCTGATGAGATCTGTGGGGAGGGTCTCGATGAGTAGATGTAGCAAACACTCACCTGTTGCCCCGTGACGAGGAGGATGGAGCCGTCTTTGGCGTGCATCACCTGCCGGAAAACGTGGTCTAGAATGAGAAGTTCGCTCCAGCAGTTTTGGAGGAGCTTCATTTGGTCGTCAACCTGAAGAAAGGGCGAGACGAGCAAAATATGTATGATGAGTGTAGACGTTTGTTTGACTTGTTTGTTGTTACCAACCCCTCCTACATTTCCACAATCAGTACCTGATGCATTAATACGACTATTTATATTTTCTACTATACAGTAAGGTTAGAGAGATTCCAGTGCCTGTATGTAAGATTAGTATTGTATTGAGTTCAGAGGCTGTCATATGTGGATCAACTCACTTTGTTGTGTATTTTCAACAGTTTCAATATGAAAAATAAATGTTATATTGATTCAATGGATTTATTGCATTTTGGAAAAGATTTGAATTTTTATGTTACTAGAACCTAAAGATGTTATGTGAAACTTTGAAACAGAAAATAGTGGTTTTCATCTTGCCACATTCTTTGTAAAGAAAACACATTTTTACTCAAATGAATCTAAATGGATTTATAGCGTTTTGGAACCAAACTCTTCATATTATGTGTTGCTTTTAATCCGTGTTGGGCAATGTACTCTGAAAAAGTAATTAATTACTAGTTACTAATTACATATTCAATAGTGTAATTAGATTACTGTACAAATTACTCTCTCCAAAAAGTATTTTAATACTTATTACTAATTACTTTCTATATCCTATAGCAACCTTGATTAGTTAAGTGATTCAAGGATAGACATGAAACGACTCTTTTAATTCATTCAAATAAATAATATTAAACTGCATAAAGTACTCTTATTAACTGACCAAAGTATTACAAATGTGAGAATTATACATTAAAGCACAGATTTTAAAGTTTGAATTTTTATGTCAATTTCCACCATAGCACACACGCATATATTACACAGTATTTAGTTTATATATATCAGAAGTAACTGTAATTAAATTACAGAAAAAATAAGAGTAATCCCTTACTTTACTTTTTCCAAGAGAAAAGTAATTAAATTACAGTAACTAATTACTTAGTAACTAGTTACACCCAACACTGCTTTTAATACAACGTACACTGCCACCAAAGTTGTTGTGTAGTCAGATGTTTCGTTCAACTGGCGTCCGATTGTGATTTCAAGCTACACATGTGAGTCTGAAAAACAGCATAAAAGGTCACCAGAGGTCATTCTCGTGTGAACTTCACAAAGCCCCCGCACATGTCTCCATTACTCAGTGTCTAATGAATCTGTTTGTCAAGAGATATGGTTCCATTTACCCCTTGTGATTAAGTAGCGCGTTCAGCACGGACCACGCCGGCTCTCGCGGCCCAGAACACGTACATCGATGAGTTTTCGTCCGGGAGGTGAACGACTCCAACAACATGTTCATTGTCACCCTCCTGGGTTCTCATGGCTCGCTGCGTAAATCATTAAACTGTGCTAAAGTGGGTGAAAAGAGCTCTTTGAGTCAAACGGTGGTGAGAATGAGGAAACGTGAGGCAAATTAGTCTCCGTCCAACTATTCTTCAAACCCGTGAAACGTTTGTGTGTGGACAGTTGGAAAACTTCACATGAAATATTTTGCAAGTCTCTCGTGTGAAAAGTTTAGATAGGGTTGTGAAAATACAGAAGAGCTTACAAAAACTCCAGTGAGAGATGGAGAGTTAGTTAAGGATATAAAAGTAAGACTTGCTGTTTCTCAAGGCGGAGATAAAAAGAACGAAACGCCTTGTACTACCTTGGGAGGCTCCATTGATATCTGTATCGGATTGTTTTGAGCGCTCGCGGTTCTTGTTTGTGCTGCTTTCGCAGTCATAACAAACACAAAGAAATTAGTAGAAAGAATCGGCTCTAGATTTTCAAATCGACAATCCTCGAAAACCAAAATTACATGTGTTACATACTTTTCAATAAACTAATGCAAACATCATTATTGACATTTTCTTCAATCTTATTTTTGTTTTTCGCTGTTGTCCTTCTGAAACCTCATATCTCCATATTTTGAGATCACATTTTTTTGTCTTAAATCATTATTTTTAGTCACCCTTTATGTTTGTCACTGGGTTTTGCAAAAATCTTGTCAACACAGTATTTAATCATTAAAAAGTACAGGGCTTTTTTCCTATTTCCGGAAAAACAGCTAATTTGGACATGCGAGGTTTGGAAGGACAGCGACGAGTGATTCTAATTTCTAATATAAATCCTCAATGTTGAAAGTAATAGAAAAACTTCAAAAAATCAAATACATGCATCATGCATGCAGCATTGTTAACCCATCTCACCCTGTCTCTACATCAGCGCTTTATTGTGACAAATCTCCGTCGTGCAAGTCAAACATGCTTGTTCTACAAAGGGACCTGTCATTGGGTCTGTTTTGGACAGGCATTCTCATCAAAGGTCTCTTTACCCCCTGGGCCTCTGGGTCATCAAACGGGGACACGAGGGGCCGCGAGTCAAAGCGGGGGAAGACACGGCGGTCCGGGTCCTCTGCCAGAGACGCATCAGATGGGCACAGAAGGCACGTCTGACCTTTTAAAGTGCGTCTGATACGGCTGTTTCCATGTCAGCTTGCTTCCCTTCGCACTGTCACGGCTATGCCTGACTGTCCTCTGATGTGCGCTTATGACAGGCTTGATGCTTTTACACACTCAGCGATCGGTAGATCTGTCTGAAAGCACCGTGTAGTCACTTATTTAGTCATGTAGTCTGTGATTTAATCTACAGTGTTTGGCAAATACAAAGAGAGGATCAGCATAATTGGCAAACCATGTTGGTTTTACAGCACTTTACAATCTCTGTGACTATTAAGATTTTTTAAAAACGTATCACAAAAGCTGTAAATTACGCCGTGTAATGGTGATAGGTTCAAAATCAGATGGCAATAGGATGTTAACGTTTATCTTGACAAAGTGATATAAGGAGCTGGAAAAATAACTAGTGGTCAGCCAAATAAAAACACACTTATAAAAAATAAAAAAAACACTCGGGACTAGATCCTAATCCAAAACAATCAGTAATAAAGGATTAAACCCACCATCTAATCTATTGACCCGTATTTCTATATCACAATCTTAAAATAACATCAAAAACCACATTCTTCATGCATATCTTGGTTATCCGTGGGGTGCCTATCTAAAACTGATCTAAAACTCTCATGTTGGGGTTTTATTCATGCGGTGCAGCGCCGATATTTCAAAATCACGGCTTTTACCGTCTCTCTTCACTTACTGTATGATAAAAAATGTATATCCTCCTAGAAACCAATTTAATTCCTTTACGGTCATTCAAGCATTGCTAGATCAATGTTCCAATCAATTGCTAAGCCCTTTGCACTTCTCACAAAGACCTATAACCATACCAAGTGTGTCTACGCCGATGCTTTGAACCGCATTATGAAAATCGGTGATTATTTGCGAAGAGTTCCGGCCAATTTTTTCATTAAATGTAAATGATGTGCAAATAAGTCTCGCCGCACGTCCAAAAGTAATATTTATTCATAATAGCCTGAAAGGGTTGACCGGTGGTAATGGTACAGACTCCAAATTGCCAAATATGAGCTTTTTTATCCCATATGGTTTTGGTAGAGTGCCACAAGCATTGTTCAGGCTCGTCGTAACAAGCTCACACAGCTGGAACTGCTTTTAATAAGTATATTTTTGTTTTTGAAGTACCCTAATGAACAGATTAATAGAATCTCGTCGAGTGGCCATTAATGAACAGAATGAAACGAATGATTTATTTACAACTGAAGCCAGACCGTGAGCATGTGGTCCGGAATCGCATTTGCATAAACACAAGGGGAGATAAAAAAGAAACAAGGGGGACAAAAAAGAAAACGAATCTCATCCGAAATCTTTTGACCTTTTGGATGTGGATCAGTGCAGCTGGTTGGAGAAACTACAGGTGAGGTTTGAAGTACACTTCAATGGTGCTGTCGAGCAGTAAGCTTTGAGATATCTTCTGTGGACATCTGCTCGTATGCTGACACGCGCACACACACACACATTCTGTCAGGTTTACAAATATTCATTATTTGATGATGGATGTCTTTGTTGCAGTTTCAGTTGTGTTTTATTGTAATTTGTAATTTTCTTGTAATTTTTTCCCTTATAAACTACTGCATATAAAAGAAAGAAGAAAAGTTGATTTGTACATTTTCTGAACTAAATGTAAGTGGTACCAAGCTACAAAACGTTGAACTTGCATATCCTCAGTAATTGTGAAGCAATCGATATGAAATATCGTTTTTTTAAGTCATTGGTGGGTTGTTGCTTACAGTTTCTTCCTGAGCCAAGTTAAAGGAACACATAAGTCAGTCCCACACCCTGAAAGTTCATAAAGTGAAATGATCATCTCTCTATACAGTAAACCTTAATAGTGCCTATTTGATAACTCATTGGAGATTATCATGGTGTCCCGAATACCCAAAGGATGTGCTAACAATTTGTGCTGAGGTGTAACATTCCGCTTTCCTTTTTAGTCGCCCCACAGGAGTTCAAAAAGTGGTCTTGATGCACGAGACCCTAAAGTCTGGTTTATCTGGCCTCACTTTTTTTCTGATCTCGTGGAAATCTCCCATCTTGTTCGTCATGGCAGGCCCTGTGTTTGCTCTCTGCTGCCGGGGGTCTGATAAGCATGCTGGGACTTTGAGCAGGTGGCCACCAGCCGCGGCGAGCGCATTGCTTCATACTTGCGCTCCTCAGAGGGAACTGCCTGCTTTCTCTCTCTCTCTCTCTCTCTCTCTCTCTCGATTTATTTTAGAGCCAGACATTGCTTCATATGATACCTTACTGAAAGACAGGATGTGTGAACTTTAAGTTTAACTATATGTTTTAGTACATCATGACCTACACTGTAAAAAAAACCTCATTAAAAAACAGTAATTTTCTGGCAACCGTAAAAATGACACGCTTTTCTTGTACATCTGCAGTCTTTTTCTGTAATTTGTGTTTCAAAATTACGTGAAAAATATGTCATAACAGTAAAATTCTTTAAAATTTCTGAAAAATTTGAGAGGAAAAAACGGTAAAATTCCTGTAAAATCACTTTTTTTTAAATTGTATATACTGGACAAATGATTGAATTAAAACCTGTATCTGAAAGAAAACATTTAATATAACTTTGCGTGACTAATTCCTTGTCATCCTTTAGTTTTGTGTTGCTTCTTATAGCTGCTATATTGATGAACAGAAGCCAACCGATATGATCTTAGCAAACGGGGACTGACACGATCATCCCAGCAATGAAAACTATGCATGTCGTAATCGTGTCCGAGCTATGTGCTCCTGTTCATGATATGCATAGATTATGTAGCTTTACACTGTATGCCTGACAGCAATGTAAATAGAGACATCAGAAAATATCTTTAAGAAAATATTTGCATTCCTTGTAGAAGCTATATCTGAGCTGTCCTCCATAATTCATGGGTTACTGGTCAGGTGGACATAAAGCGTCTGTGGCTGGCTGCTAAGGTGGGGGATCAGGGTTTGATCGATCTAGAATGGAGATTGATCAGTTCCCACGATGACCGCATTAACAGTGACTCTTGACCTGTGAAATACTCATGGTTTGATCAGAACCACTCGACCTCTTCCCATACTACAATAAAAACAAGACATTCTTAGTTCAGTCAAGTTTACAGTTCTGATCCTTGGATATTTGTGAGGCCTAGTCTATCCTCACTTATAAACGTAATAGCTACACAAATTCAAATTTAAACTGATTTATTGTGACAGAACAGGTCAACTTTGATATAAATGTCCCCACTGTTGTTAGAAATCTACTAAATAAGGGAAAAAACACACACGCGGGAAATAAATCCACACCTGCAGTGCTCAGCTGCCAGCAGTTGAACTCCACCTCAAGGACACATCACAGACTGAGTGTCTTTTCTGAATGAAACTGAAACAGCTCCATACAGTCTGCTCTCCAAAATTCCTTACAATGTGGCCAAATGCTCACCTAAAATCTGCAGTAGTTGTTAAAGCAATAAGGGGCTCAGTAATAGTCATTGTTAAGGAGTGTTGGCAGGCAAGACATGTTTTTACGTTAAAATGTACATTTTTTATTTTAAATTTATTTAAATTTAATTAATCAAAAATCACAATGAACAATTCTTATAATCACAGTAATACAACACGTTATTTTACAACGGCTTCAATGCGGCTCTTCTAATCGGATTGTAGAACCAGAACTATCTGCATATTTTCTTTCAGGTGCTTAACTTGACATGTAATGATTAAACTGCAGGTACGAATCTCACTGCAAAATTTGTATTAATGCACAAGTATTAAAGTGTGGGCTTATCATGAAATCTAATTGAGCCGAGAATTTATATGAAAATGTTGTTGTTTTTTCGGGTTCCTTGCTTTGCAAAACTGTAACAAGCCTCTGGTGCAACACGCTAGTCTAGGAGAACGAAATGATGGAATTAGGTTATGAGAAAAAGTGCAAACAAAAGGATTCCATTTATCAGCATTTCTTACATCTAGCTTAGCAACTGATTCAAAATCACAGTCTAGTATAAAAAATAAAAACAAATGTGTTCCAATAGATCTTAAAGGGCTTAAAGATAAGAAGCTATCAGCTAATTATCAAAACACAAAGCAGCCGTGATCAATTATTCAACTGAACATTAGTCTCCTAATATACATGTAGTCTTTGGAGAAAAGCTCTCTGGTGTGCCACTACACACACACACACAGATCCAGCTCACTGAGAAAATAATGCTCTTCAAATCCACAATGAGTTCTGCCCGGCGTGTCCAGTCCGAATCGATCGAGGTTCTTAATCTGGTACACACTCGTACACATGCACACACAGCAGCTGGCGTTTAGACTGATCGCTGCCTTTTATTTGATTTTATTTCCACCCATGCCGCGTTTTCCCCCAATTCCACGATTTACGGGCTTCTTTATTGGCGACGCCTGTCAATATTTATGGCTTGTGAGTGACACGTTGACAGACGACAGGAAATGACTCTTGATTGGCTCGGTTGGGAAATGGGTCCAGGTAGGCTCCTGTATTATTTAGCTGGGAGATGCAGTCGCCTGCCGGAGAGGCTTTGTGCGAGCGAGCCTGTCTGTTCTTGGTCTTGACAGTACTAACGCATCGCCATTAGTAACCAACATCTCTACCTCGATCACTACTGCTTTTACTGAAGAAGAAAGTAAGACCTGATCTCTACTGTAAATTTACTGTATATGAAAAGGGTTCACTTTTTTTACACATAGGGCTTCATTTAGATTTTTTCAGATACCGTAAATGAACAGAGATATATAAATGCATGCGTATCTTCTGTCAACGAATAGCTTTTTTGATACAAAATATGTACATATCAAGTTAAAACTATAATATAAAAAGTAAAGTAACTTCATTGTTTCAATATACTTTTATTAATCTGCAAGCTTGTTATATAGAAGTTGAGATGAACAGCTTTTTAAGATCACAAGTAACATGAATTCAGTCAGGTGTGTCCCAACCTTTGGCCGGTACTGTGTATGTGTGCATATATAAAAACAAACGTTTTACCATAGTGAATGTCACCTTTTTAAATGCGTATAGACTTACGTTCGTGCCAAAAACTGTAATGTGCCACACACTGGTCTAACAAGAAGCAAATGGACAACACCAGAAAGATCTTGTGCCAAAACATCTCACTCCCACGTGCAGCTGCGGACCACCCTTCTTTATTGAGCCTATCAATGCAAATTTTTATTGAGTTTAGAAGGAACTCCAAGTCCCCAACCTGCTCTTTTAATTTGAGAAAAGAATAACAGACAGCTACATTGTGGCCTCTCTCAAGCATTACGTCTCCGCCGTCTGCCGCAACCTGGCGTTTCTGGCGTAATGCAATGCTCTCGAGGTTTAAAACCGCTTTCAACACGTCCGTAACTCGTCCTGCCTCGAGCGTTCGCCTGGTGCGAATTTCAAATATTTTCCCTCTCCTGTAGTTCAGAAATCGTGAAAGCGTTACTTTCATCTTCGCCGGAATGTTATTACGAAAACGATTTCGAACCTTACGCTCATTGATGTAATGGGTTTGGAAACGTTTGAAAGCGGCGGGCAGTGCCAGCGTATGATATTGAACCTACACTGAAGCAGAAATAAAAGATACAGCACGATTTAATGAACAGGTGGCTTTGTGTTTTCTGACGCCCTGGCGGACATTTCTTAGCGACTGCATATAACGTTTAATCGCACATGCTGTTCATCAGGAGTTAATGCATTCACACTGAGCAGTTATATATAAGTGTAAGACTAGCTCGCACGCTCCTGGTCCATCTGAATGTGGTGCTTATCTATTGTCTTTGAGACCTTTCAGCGTGTGGGTAACAGAGGGCTGTAAATTAGAAACCAAAATAGATGTTGAGGGCAACTGCTGACAGGGCAAAGCCGAGAAAAGATACTAGAAACTTAAAGCCTGCTCTGATTACAACTTCATTAAACACTGAAGGAGAGAAAACATCATACAGTCAAATTGTTTACTGACTCGGTATCTGTGCTTTGATTTAAAAATCAATTTGTATTTATAAAAATAAAAAATAGCCATTGGAGCAAAAATAGCATTTCTTTAAAGTTCAGCCGTGTTTAAATCTATCTTTATTAATAAGTATCAATAAATAGTATTGCAAAACAATAGGGCGATGACACGATTAATCACGATTAATCGCATCCAGAATAAAAGTTTGTGTTTACCTCATATATACAGTATGTCTGTGTACTGTTCATATTAATTTTGTATTTATAAACACATACATGCATATATTTGACAAAAATATAAAACCTAAAACTGAATAAACTTTATACCATATCATTTCAATAATATAAAAATATAAATAAATACATCAAAATATTTCCTAAATATAAGTATGTTTTTGTGTTTATAAATCTAAAATGAATATACACAGTACACAGACATATATTATGTAAACACAAACTTTTATTCTGGATGCGATTAATCGCGATTAATCGTTTGACAGCCCTACAGTACTACACTAAGTTTTGACATATAACGTATTTCGTCTTCACAAATCGTTTCTTGACTTTAGAATTTTTTTTATGAAAAACAAGATGACAATAATGATTGAAGATTTTTTTGCCGTGCATACAGTATAGGTCAGGTCAACAGATTTCAGCGAATACATTTTTTTGCATTTAGGAATGTGCAAGTAAAAGTTTTACACTTTCAACAGAGCACTTGCGTTTTATGTGTTTGTTTCAAACCAATTAAGTACAACAGGTGCAAAATTACAGCTGCTTTGCAAATCTAATTTACAAGTGTGTGGGGTTGAAGGGAACACGTATAGATGGGAAAAGGCCCTGAGTGACATGTGCATAGTGTCGTGGTTAAATGTGTCGGTGTTATAATAAAGAGAAAACCTGAGGTAATCGACAGCATGTCACAAGAAACATTACTTTAATGCTCTTGTACAGCTACGTTTCTGTATGAAGTAATACAACCGCTTGCAGAAAAGATGTCCAGGCATTTTTACGCTTCCAGTAGAGCGTAAAAGGTGAAAATGCTGATTGAGTTGATTTGTTAGGTTGCTTGCCGTTAAATCTGCCTCCCCGGTGCAGTTTGTGCGCTGTCGGCTTGGGTCTGATTGGGGTGTTTTGGGGCTTGTTCGTAGCTTCAATCTACATCCTGGTTTTTAACAAGCATTCAGTGCAGCCAATAAAAAAGGCTTTTACCTTAATCGCCGCAAGATAATATCTAACATTTGTCCCCTTCTGGAGTGCAAAGTGCTTACAAATGCCACTGAAAGATAAAAAATAAAATAAATTTCTATATTTGTCTTTTTTTTCTTATTTCAAAGTGCAGCAGGAATGAATGGAGCGCTATGAGTTCATCAGCTCTTGGGCAGGAGTTTCAAGTTCATGACAGGCTTTTATCCCTCATCAAAGCAACAAGTGGATGAACAGACTCTCCTCCGACTTCTCCAACCCCTCCCCGGAGTCTCCCACGAGCCCTGAGGGGAGATCGGACCCTAAATCTCTCCTTTTAACAAGTGTACGTACTTCCTTCCTCCGCACGGTAAGGCCTGGGGGTGCAGGACACATTTTTAGGGCGAAAGAGGCTGACCTCATCTTAAGAGGCTGCATTGTACATGTATGCAAAAAATCGCTGTGTTTTAAGAATTTATAGCTAAAATCTGATTGGCTGCTACAATGTGAGAACTAATCACTGGAATCACCAAAGTTCAGGGCAGTCTCTTAAAAAGTTTTGGTTTGGGGCATTTATAGGGCAAGTAAACAAAATATCCTTCAGTTTAACTATTTTTGAGCTTTATAAGAAATAATGAGTCTTTTTGGTTGGTACTTTTCTTTTGAATGGGAATGCCACATAAAAAAAACAATTTTTTCTGTCTTTTTGGTGAGAATATGGACCAGACTTAATGCTGAAGTCAAAGAACTAACTATTAATTTACTGAAATAAACGGCAAATAATTACACGCCACATCTATATAATAATTTAACCGAGGCTGTGACATCACACACATTAAAGGGATGCATCACCCAAAAATGAAAATTCTGTCATCATTTACTCACCCTTAGATTGTTCCAAACCTGTATAAATTTCTTAGTTTTGGGAAGAAATTTCGAAGACTGTCAGATCTCACCCACCATTTACTGCCATAGTAGGGAAAATAAATATATGGGAGTCAAAGATTTGACAATCTTCCAGATATCTTCCTATGTGTTCAGCAAAACAAAGAAATGTATACAGGTTTGAAACATCTGAGGGTGAGTAAATGATGACAGAATTTTCATTTTTGGGTGAACTATCCCTTTAATAAATATTGGCACCCCACTGTTTTTGCTACCGCCAACTGTCCGCCTTGAATATATGTGTTGTTATTCATTTTTATTGAATCTTTGGAGGACGTGCGGTTTGAACTTTGCAGTTGCAAAATTTATGAAGTGCCAAAACACCACAATCTTCCAAAATTCAAGACAAGACACAGAGTTTTTGTCCATTTGTGCATTATTTATGAATGAAAAGAGGTCTTTGTGGCTGTCCACATCTCTACTCATCAAACAGATATTGTTACCACTGAAAAAGCAGCCTTAGAAATAAAAAAACAGCCTGCCAGAAAACCTGCCCACAGCCAAGTGGACAGTCAGGAGAATATGAGTGGTCAATGAGCGAGAGACAGAGAGAGAAAATATGTACAGGAGCAGGCCTTACGAAAACTCACACGCTATCTCCAACTGTGGCTTCCGCCCAGCCACGGGATATCATCTATCAGTGGACAAATGCAGGGACGAGAATGCAGCCTCTCAAATGAAATAATATATCTTTGAAAGACTACGCCTGCACCAGGCCCAAAGCCCATATATCAAGTCTGGGCGGCTGGTGGATCCGGTCCAGGGGCCATTAACCTTCCACCTGTTTTCCCCCCTGTCCTTCACCACGCACCCCTGCCCTTGGTACCGCTATTTGGGCTTGCATGGGCCCCCCTTACCCCACTCCCCCGTGTCCCCTCCCTACCCCCTGTGACAATAACCACTCACCCCTGTGTCGCACGCCAATGTAAAGCGACGCAGGGCCCGGGCAAAATAATTCAAATTCATTGGACCAGGGACACTGTTACAAATCTTTGCCCGAGTGCCACGGCGCTCACGCATAGGCTGTTTGTCAATGAGCCCACTGGCTTGACCTCAGGCGCTCGACGAGTCGAGGTGGGGGATGCTGGAGGAGACGCTGTGACCGGTCAGGTAGTATATGTGGAGATGAAGTGGGGGGATATGATATAAATCGTGAACAAGTTCACAGATCACGACCGCAACGCCTTATTAATTTCTGCAGATACGAGGGCACCTGGAAATTACAGTCGCTGACCTGCACCTCTAAAATCAGATTACAGATTACAAAAAAGTGAGACAGAAAAAGTGTGTTGCATAGCACAAAAAAATATTAAGGGGAAATCATTTCTGTGTTATACAGTATAAAAATGATCTGAGCACACACAACACCAGAACACCAGAGCACACACAATTCTGTTTTCTGCCATGCAATGTACTCAATTTAACCTTTTATTTTCTAGGGTGTATTAAAACTATAGCCACAATTTTTCACACTAAATTATTTTTTATTTTATTTCATTAAAAAAAGTATTAAATAAAAAATGACATAAAACAAAACAAAATAACACGAAATGATAATAAAATATTTACAATAAAGTTGAAGAAAAAATGACATACAAAATCCAAAGCCAGACGCTACATGGTTACCCACAGACCAGATCTCTGCTTTTGTTTTCATTAAACGAATCACGCTGAACGTGACAGAGTTCAATAAAGAACCACAGAAAGCCAGAATCTCCTCTCCTGTCTCCCCATACAGCTGCTTTTTCAATAAAGCTCAAAGCTCACGGCTGGGTGCAGGTTGAAGAACAAGGCCCTAATACAGTGCTCCTTCACTTAATGGCAGGCCTGGTATTGTCATTGAATTCAGTGTACAGAGAGAGAGGAAAAAAACGTGCCTAACAGTCCCTGAGCAGCCGTGAAGGAACAAAAATAAATATTGGCGCCACATGTCAGGTTATTGTAAGTTTTGCACGGTTGACTTTTATCAGCATAGGACTAAATTTAAGGCAGTACATTTGGGGCTGGTTTGTGGCACGATATCACGGTGATTAAGTTTACCCAACTACAGTGTTTAGAGGACAAGAATTAAACCGACGCGTGTACATGTAATCCTCGCCAGAACTATAAAGTCTGAGGTGAATCTGTGCGATTTGAAGCTATTGTGTGGCGAGGAAAAGCGAAGTGCACGCATCCTATCCATTAAACAATGGCCCGCGGTCCACAATGAAAGGGGGATCTCTCTATGGATGTGAATCACTCTCCACGTTGTGGGGCCGGGCAGCTGACCACAGAGCCAGGGGAAGAGAATCACGCACACCAGATCCCTACTAGCTCGTATTGTCTGTGTAAACGCTAGGAAGTGTGCATCTGTTTCCCTCCCACCCCCTAAACATGGCTCCCAGCGTTAGCATGACAAACCAGCCGGGGATGTTGCTGGCACGCACTTCTATACAAACACACAAACAGATGCACACGCTAATGCGCATGGTTAGATAAAAAGGCACTAAAAGAGTACACGTCTAAACAAAACAAGCTTTTAGAAAATAAACCAAGAAAACACATATAAACGTAGTCTAATGCCAAAAAATATATCAAAAAATGATATTCAGGATGTACTACTGTGTGTTATTATGACGGGTGTTTTTACAACATTGTTTTTAATAGTTACCCATTTTGGAGGTGTCTAATTCACAAAAAGTACAGTGTTCATATATACTGTATATATTGGTATATAAATATTTAATAGTAGCAATCTTAATGGACCTACGTTTTAAATATTTATTTTGGGAATGCTCAAATCTCAATCAACAACACCTTTATTTTTCTTGACGCGGTTTATAAGACAACTATGGTTGGGTAGGTAAGCTGAATTTTTCCTACTTTCCCTAAATGTTACAGCTTTATCCTGGCTCAAGTGTGTGAAATGGCTATCGGAATGTTCTTTTCGATTTTATTATACTTTTTTTTTCATTTGTCTGAACACAATAGTGTGTTCTCTTTAGAGGTCCCATCATGCCCAAATATTTATGAGAGCTGTAACCTAAGTCTAACTTATGGAAACTAAATCTTTAAACTCTTGGCAGACGTTTCGCACCCGGCTCTATTACTAGAGAAATTCTTTTGTTCTTACGAGGCTAATAATAGCACTGTAAATGTAGTTATATTTATAGCCGACTCACCACCTTCCCAGAAAAGCCTTATATTCACTTGTGTTTCCTGTGTTTATTATATGCGACCCACAGCTCAGTCATTAGTTTGCGTTGATGGTATTAGCAAATGAGTTTGGTTAATAGCATTTATTGAAAGACTGCGGCTCTACGTCTGTGGCATTGTGGGATAGCATACTATCCGTATATGACCTCTCTTTGAGCAGGTGTGTGACTGTCTGTTCAACGCCTGACTGTGTTTGTGCTATGAACGCAACATGCATGCACACATACTAACATGAAATAAACGCAATTGCTCTTTTTATAAACATACTGAATTTCTACTTTAAGTCAGTAATGCTAATGCATCTAAAAAAACGAAATGCTACAACCACAACGTTATGGGCTAAACCTCTAGCCGCATAACAAAGCTTTGCGGTTTACAACAACCAAACAAGTGTTTGCTAATTACGGGCACGAGTGGGTTCAGTTCTAGCGTTACCTTTTGTATTTTTGTGTTTTTGTCAGTGCTCCAGTGTACGTTTAGCGAGGGCGTGAGGCATGAGAGCTTCACTAATTACAACTTCAACACTGCGCTGCGTCTGCTAATGTCAAATTCGACAGCTACGCCCATGTCTCTTTTAACAACTATTGTGAAAAACAATTACTGAGGGTGCGAACGTGGTCAATACATCAAGGGAAAGCCGCTCTACCGCGGCTAAAGGTGAAGTGCAAACACAATTAAAGGTAAATGATACAGACAGCAATTAGCCGAACACAGATGCTAATGTACGCTAAAGTGGGAATAGAATGCTTGAGGTAAAGAGTGTGAGAACAAATAATAAAGCTCGGTAGGTAAGAGTGTAACCATTCGGCTTTATAACAAAAGCTCAAAGCGGGAATAATTGATTCTTCTTCAACCACAAAAATGAAACACATTGCAAATGCAAATATGTTGTAAAAATGACATGCATAAAGTGTTGCACCTCATTCATTATTTAAAATGAAAACATTATTGTTTAAACAGGAAAAAATGTTTGATTGACATGACAAAAAGCACCTAGGAACATCTGATTTTAAAAAATGTCACAGAAACTAGGTGACAGCAAAAACATATCAGCCTATTGTTCTCTGCAAATTGAGTTTTTTTATGTTCACATAGCCATCAGTGTGTTTTTATTTCTGGGTTTTTTTTGTAGTCGTCAACAATTGTAAAATTACAATAGGTGTGAATGAAGTCATATACGTCACTGACTCTTTATTTTGGCTAGAAAAAATGAGAATGAGCTTCAATCAAAACTTTCAAAGCGGATGCTAAATGAAACGCCCAACCTAAAAACCAGAGCTCAGATTGATAAATAGACATATAAGCATAAATTATTTATTGATATATGTCTAAAATAAATAAACAATCTGTTGTACCAATAATATGCCCTTAAAAGTATATTGAAACATGGTTTCAGATTATAAAGACAATGCAGTAATGTCAAAAACTATTAGGCACATTAGATACTTCATAAAAAAAATTGATTACAAGAGTTTTTGTGTGTCTGTACAAAACATGAATGTACGGTAAATTAACAAACATTCTTTGGCATTAATTGTAGTAATTAAGTAATATTTTTGCATGAAAAATGATTCCTACAACATACAGAATGGCACTGGTCTCTCCATCATCAAGTCAGTCAGACATTACATGAATAGACAGAAACAACTGAGACAGTCTAAACTGTGGCATTTTCAAGATGCTTGTAACAACATTTTGAAATGTTATCGATCTTGTAAATAAACATCTAATATGTCAAAATTAAGATGAAACATGTTTGTTTACAAATGTCACTTGGTTTAATATTTTGTAGTCTAGCTTTTGGGGGTTGCTGTTTAAAACTCGCCAAGTCTTCAGTATGAATGGATCCTAGTACATCTCATAAGAGAAAAACAATAAGGTGCCAGTAGTCCTGAGAGTACAAAATGAATGATTTGATTCTAGTGCTGTCGGATTTCCCAACGGCTTATCAAAACATGTCACGGGACAGTAAAATACAGCTCGCCCGCGACCAAAATCTTTCATGAACGCAGACATGCATGAGTTACTGAACCTCACTCTCATCTCTGCCCCATCAATATTTCTGTCAGCCAGATAGGTATTGTGAAAAAAAGGTAAAAACAAAGGTAAAATAAAAATTAAAGAAACATGACTGAGAGCGTCAGCCATTGTAGTAAACTCTCAATCATAGATCAGCCTGTCAATAAATCTTTTGCAATGTCGACATAATACATCATGCATTTTTATGCTTTTCCAAAAGCCTTGATGAGACGCGCTATTATTTATGGAAGACTGTAAACTAATTAGTCATCCAGTCTAATGGCAACGTTTGTTTTATTCATGTTTAAAGTACAACTACGGTACCGTCGGGTTGCGCATTTCTATTGGTTGTAAGCACGCTGAGCTAAACGCACTTGATAAGTGAGATTTTATTGTAAAAACTTCACCAACTACTTCATGAGAGAGCCACAGTAACTATTAATTAAAAACTTGAAATGTTGCTTTTCTCACTTGTTTGGTCTAAACTCAAGTTCACCAACCAAACAACTGGCATTTCTGTCCACACCCACATCCATGCTGTACATATAAAAATTCACATACCTTCAGTTCCCGGAAGAAGATGCTACTCCTGGCCCATTCTACAATGGAGAACAGCGTCTGGTCAGCCATCTTGCACATGAGGCCAAAGGTGTTGAGTTTCTCGTGCTTGCCTCGGCTCGCCTGTTCTTGCTGGAGGTACGCTAGAATCTTAGCTTGCACCTGAGGTTCGTCCGGCTCGTATTTCAGTAGCTCCACCACTAGGTGGGGGAAGGCCGGCGGCGATCCACCCGTGTAGGCCTCGACGTACGGGTAGCCCATGAGGGACTCCGGCGAGCTTGTGTAAGGGTCGGGGTACTCTGATTTTATGGTGCGGCTTTGGAAATGGCCGTACGCCTGGTAGCCCTGCAGGCCTCCGCCGTGAGGGGGCATGGCCATGCTGACCGGCGACGTGACGAAGGGGCTACGGTCAAAGTCTGCGGGCGGGAGGCCTGCGCTGGAGGAACTGTGGTGGTGGTGGTGGTGGTGGTGATGGGGGTGGTGATGATGGTGGCTCAGTGGAAGGCCCTTGGAGGCCGAATGGATGTTCTGAATGGCAGAGGTAATGGTGAGGTCAGCTGGGACTGTTTGCATGGCTTGCGTCATGGCTTCTAGCTTGAGTCCGTTGGCCCGGATCAAGGCTTTCTTCTGTTGCTTGAGGGCCCGGTCTCGTTTGTACATGGGGCCGAACTTGTTGCGTCCGCCCCTCATTCGGTCAGCCCTTACAGCTTCAAAAAGCCAAAACAAAAGGGATGAGACAAGTTACATCAATGCATCAGTACAACATTTAACTCTTTTTCACAGTAACATTTTATTTCACTTTGGTTAGTCGACTCGCGTTGTGCTTTTTTATAGTATGTTACTTATTTTCAGATGTGCTGTAAATTTTCTGAGTGACATTGGGTTGCGTTGTTACCCATGTGACCTATCTGTTAAAGCTTATACCTAGAGCAAGGTAAGCGTAATAAAGCTACAGGACACACTTTGGACAAGAACGGTTCTAATGATCTGATTTTAACCGAAGCAAAGTCAAGTGGACGAGGTAATCCCATTTTTCATGGCAAATCATTACGTAAAATAAATTAATTGAGCGCCACTGCCCAACAGCAGCTCAGATCCCCACCACAGGGCACTAGACTCCACTTGAATCAGCTGGGTGTTAATTATTTATGCTTGATTATTTTTCTTTTATGCTTTACGTTGTCAGCAGGTACATGGCTGGAGGTTCCGACAGCGAGTCGACACACACGGGCATATGCGGAGAGCGCAAATATGGAGACGCTCTCTCAGATGGGGACTTGACCGGCATGAGCGCACTCGTTAGGCCCTCTTATATCTCAAGATCTTAAAAAAAAAGAAAACAATTAAAAGGAAAGGCCCGGTCCAACAGCTGCCTGGGGAGTGATTTTAATGGCCCTTGTCGCTGTGGTGTGCGCGCTTGTCACTACGCGTGTGATGTGATTGATCCAGCGAGAGAGGGAGGCAAGTGTTGCCACGGCGATCCCGCTGCTAGCATCCGTAACATCCTAGCAAACGATGATCCCTGAGCAACTTGTGGTGAGTTGTTTATTTATTTATTGGTATTTGTGGGCTAATGTGGTTGTTAAGACGTGTCCGATCGGAATTAAAAAAACATCGCGGTAAGTTTAACTATTAATGATTTCTGAGCAACAGGGTAATTAACGAGCTTGAAACTAATAGGTGGCCCTTTTGGGAAATCACAATTAGATCTAAACCTGCGACTCATGAATGCATACCCCCTGCAACCCAACACCCCCCCCCCATCTATGCACATGCATGCTTGCACGCATTCTGTGTAGCTCACACCACCCCCTCTTCTTTTTTGTGCTCTGATAAGGTTTCTTTTTTTCTCATGGCGTCTAATTAAACAAGGTTATTTACATGCATGTCATACTCTTTTTTTTTGGCACCAGACAGTAGACGGTTTGGTGCTTTGTGCTGTTTCTGGGTATGTTTAGATGTTCTGTTATGCTTAAAACAGTGTACAGTTTTGAATGCATCAAATACCCAAATGACCTTCTACATTTAAAAAAAGTGCAGTTTTCAACACAGCGTTGTATCCCACAATGCACTGCGTTCAACCCGACAACCTTTCATGTGACTAATACACCCAAAGCAATATTACCCAACAATTTTAAACAAACTAAAAAATGCAATTGTTATATCTGTTTATTTCCAAGAGGATAACTTGACGCCACTTGCTAAATGAAACATGCAACTTGATGAGGTCATGTGACAACAATGTAGCACACAACTGTTAGATGTTTATGGTGGTATTACGCATACGGTTTCACTTCCTATTTTTAAAGTATAAACAGTGTAGTATTCAGTAAATCGTAAGCTAGTATGCCTTTCTGAATATAGCCTCTTTCTTTCATGAGGTATTGCTGTGTTGAGCATCTGTTAGTACGCATTCCTGGTTTATATATGTGTTTGCCATTTGTGTGTGTCTATGCTTTGTTGCCTTTTTCTAAGGTCTGTGTGACTGATAAAACCAATCCGTGAGTTATTCAAACGGTTTGTGGAAAGCAATTGCCTCGGTAATAAAAGCAGTTGGCTGATCTAATTTGCTTGAATTGGGAGTCAATCGTTGTTGTGTTTGTTTGTGCGTACGGCGTGTCTCCGCAGACGGGGCCCGTCCGCGCAGATTCGAGCGCTGCTTATCGTCTGATTTATGTGTGTTTAATATACAGGAATATTAAGTGTTGCTTGGGCGAGATTCCCTGTCCTATCACAGGCATATGAATGCCTCCCCTGGCCGGCTCTTGACACACAGTTTGTCATGTCCGCCCGAGCTCTACTCTGAAGGCGCGGTTCCACGCGCACACATGAATAGCTATGATACCTATGCATAAGTAATAGCACTGCTAGCTGCCTCCAACACCAGCGGCCGGAAGCGCAGATGGTGAACGCGCTAAAAAATCCCCCCCCCAAAAATGACAAAGTGCACGTTGCAAAGCAGCATAGCATATGTATTCGAATATCCCTGTGCGGGATCTTCTGATTCATCAAGGTTCTTAGTGTGGAAAGCAGACGTTTGACGAAATCTGAACTATTTTACGCTCGGCTGAGCACAGCATTGCACTCGAACTGAATAAATAAGCACACGGTCGAGCCTGTTTAACTTCATCTCCACTTCCCGAACATCATCTGCAATGATAATGATTATATGAAGGGTATAAATACCTTTCTTAATCTATAACTGAGCCACAAATAAATAAAGGAAGACAATTGAAGACTTTCCTCTGAAGTCATAACATAAAAGATAGATCTCCCAATGCTTTTTAGAGAACTTTCAAACAGCAGCTTCCCCTTATCTATATTGATAATAGAGCTTCCATGGAGCAATGGCGGAGCGCTTGTCTGTGTCACGCTGATACAGACGTGCTGTTTTGCTACTTGTTCATTGATGACCTCAGATCTGCTTGCTGAAAGCTTTCGATAAAACACACAAAAGGATTCAGACGTGTGCATATATATCAGGTGTCAAAAGTGACTTATTTGTATAAAATAGAACTGATTACTTGCATGGTTAAGTTGCATTGGACAGTTTAGTAAACATGTGCCACAAAGTGACAATGTATAAAATATTATAAACAATATAATTATAAACATTAAGATTTCTATAAATTAAATAAAAATGTTCTTTGATTAAATTACATAGCTGTTACATAATAAATAATTATGATTGGATTTTAAGCTGTGAAACAGTTTTTAAACAGAATGAACAAAGTTGTGGTTTGTATTCAAAACACTATAACGTCTTCCATTTCTTTCCCGAGGAGTTGAAACTATCATATCAAGCCTGTGGGCAGTTTTAACGGGCGCTCATCTCTTTGGACTGATCTGACAGGGCGCTGGAGGGCCTTGTATCTTGTTGGTAGCATGCGCCAGCAAATCAAAGCCGGCCAGCTATAAAACCAGAGTGCTGGAAATTCTGCCCTCCAGCAGTTAAACAATTACCAGTCATCAGAGCCACGTATCAACATGCTAAAAGAATCAGATTTATTTAAATCATGTAGTAATCGTAAAGAATGCCTAGAATGTAAGAAAGAGAAGAAATGCAAGGAGTAATTGAGAAGGTTTCTTACCCTCCAGTTTCATGCCGACAGTGAGGCACTTTTGAAACCGGCAGTAGGGGCAGCGTTTCCGCTGGGTCTTGTCTATCTGACAGCTCTGATTCTCTATACATGTGTAACGTTTGTTGTTCTGCACCGTCCTCTTGAAGAAGCCCTGCAGAGAGAGGTGAATTAAGATGTCAAACTTTTGACCCCGGTATTTGTTAATGCGCTATTCAACCTCACACACACACACACACACACACACACACACATCCATTCGCACAGAAGAGGTGTTACGCACACGGCCACACAAGTAGACCTAAATAAAAGTAGAGCCACGGGCTGAAAAACTCTCCCTCAGCAGCCGCCGCCTGCTTGTATAAACACAAACACGACGCACACACGCACAAACACTCACCCACACACACAGAAACTGACATGTGCACCCACACACCCTGACGTGAACAAACAGAAAAACAGGCTGCTGCTGGAAAGAAACGTGAGATGTCGACCACGTATCGTCTAACCCGAGCGGGCATGCGCAACCGGGTCGGACAAAATAGCCCAACGGGTTCAAGCTGCTATGGCTTTAAGTGACCCGCTTGACATCTCCTGGAATATAAAGATTTACTTTAGCCTCGTTTAGCCTTGTGATGTACAACATATTTAACGTGTTTCCACGAGCTCCTGTCGGAGCAATTAAAACCAGAGGCTGTGCTATCCATCAAAGCTGTTTGATTTCAGCGTTGCCTTATGCTGTCCACGAGATCATTCAAGAGGAAAGTGGGAAATGGTATAATTTCTGCTAAAAAAAGGTTTTATTTGGAGCAACTGCAAAATTGTATATTGTACAAGATGATTTAAGATTTAATACATATACTTTTCACAGTGTATGTAAATTTGAACCCTACGCATAAAAACTAAATCTTTAAAATAAATGAATGCTCCATCATCTCTGATGCTATTATTCATTCTGCAGGATCAAAAAAAAGCAACAAAAAATCGAATAAATCATATCCATAATTTACAGCGGTAGGATTACAAGATTCCACCTGCAACAGTTCTCAATTCATTTTCAAAGCAATAGAGAATCAAACAAGGAAAGGTATGAGCTTATTCTTGATCAGCACCGTAGGGAGGCTGCCCCATTTAAAACTAAGAGGATCAATACTGCCCAGAACTCTACACACTTGCTCACATGCCCATAATATCATGTCAAAGAATATATAATGCATAACCTTAAATCTAGCCTATTTCAAGTTACTTTTGAATTTAAATATATAAAGAACCACAAAAATGAATAACTTATATTAAAAAATAAATAAACCATAAATAAACCATTTTCTCACTAATCAGTTTTCAAATCAGTCACCACATCTTTCTGGGTAGAAATATTAAATATGAGCGTAACAGACAGGTAAGCATTGCAAATATGGTTTAAATTTTAGATAATTCCACTGCTCTATTAAAAAAATTAAAACACGGCTTTAAAAGGCAAATACTTTTCTCATGATGTCTCTCACAGAATACTGCTCACAAAAAAGAAAGTATTACAATACATCATATTTAGAGCAAAAAAATAAGTCTGTGTGTGCATGTTCGTGTGTGTGTGTGTGTGTGTGTGTTTACATTTGGAAGTGTGTGAGACACTGAGAAACTGCCCATACGGTTTACGAATCAGTTCATGTGTGACTGATCTCCAGACCTCTGACAAAGTCCGAAAATAAACACACCACATTTGCACTACTATACAAAACTAAAAAGTATTTCCACCCAAGCAAGGCATTTCTCCACTTACTAAATTTGCAACCCATCATGAAGTCTCACAGTACACACAAGACCACATGAAATTGACTAATAAACAAATGACTGGATGAGAAATAACTGTAGCAGGTTGAATATTTAAGACTGTACACACCTTACAGCTCTCACAGGTCAGTAAGCCATAGTGATATCCAGACACCTTGTCTCCACATACTGGACACATTTCGTCCAAGTCTTCATCGTAGGAGTAGTCCATCATTTTAAACTGTGGGGCTGGAAAGAAAAAAAACATCAGTACAAATATCAATATTCATGGTATTACTCGTATTTACTGTGTTATAAAACAACAAAGTAAATAACCGAATTAAATTACGTGCCGTTTTATCGTTCGTTTGAAAGACTACTCATTAATGTACGCATTTTAGCAGCTCTTTATGATTTTCATTTAACTGTCCGTCCTATACTTACAACGTAGCTTTCAGTTTAGCGAACGAGTTTTACAAATGCATTAAAATGCAGGAATCGACATTTGGGCGCATTTTAAAATATTACCTTTAAAATGAATTTTCTAAACGTGTGTGCAGTTTTCGAGAGGGAAAAATAAGTGTCTCTCGGAAATAAGCGACGGTTTGTGTGGAGGAGGGTCGCAGACAGAAGAAAACTTCAGTTTCAATCTGGTTAATATTCATGATGGCTAGTAAATTGGTGTGGGAGCGCGAGAGAGGCTGCTGTCTCCAGCTTGAGTGAAACGTTTAGCCACGAGGCGAATAAAAAGCAAAACAACATGTAAATATAACACCATTCTGTGCCTCCATAATATACTGTATGATTTGTCTTTGTTTTGCCTCTCTGATTATTTTTCTCTCTCCTTTTTATTTCAATTACTCAATCGTAATGGTTCATTAATCATTCATTAACATTTAACACAAAGTGATGCGGTTTGGGATGGCTCTGTCTGCACAGAACAGAAGCATCAATTTGGCACGTTATTTGTAAGACCATCGCAATGAATTTTCTTTTCATGGAAAAATAATTTCTTTCCCTCGCAACATTCAAATCTAGTGCAAAGAACTAAATGCGACTCTAAAACTTTTAGGAAAAGCCAAAAATGGAACACATTGAAAATTTCGTTTAATATCGCTTTATTTATCTAATATACTCAAGCGTCCATGCTTTATTTGTCCAATGTGTTTTTTTTAATACGGGGGAATGTAACGGAACGCAACAAGTGCTTTTAAATTGTAGCATTTCTTATACTGCACGTGGAACAATGAACAATTGTGTTTTAGGGAGTTCCATAGTCATGCAATTTCTTTCGTTTTATTTACATTTTAAATGCGACTTTTACAGGTTTCACGTTGACAAAGTTGCATTGTTTGGGAAAAAAATGATTTGTATGACGGCTGCTCTGTTTTGTGACATAAAACAGATTTTATTTCATTAAAATGTTCAAACTAAAAAAGATTTTTATTTTTAAACCAAAACACAAGACATTCCTACAAAACATTTCATTGGTTGAAATTATCTCACATTAAATATCCCTCAGCATGAATTAGCTTCGCTCTTTTCTATTTAAATACATCCCCTGATCATAATTAGTCTGTTGCAGACACGTGTACGCCCGCAGCTAAAATTCAGTTTTATTCAGTTAATATTGCCTTCCCATTTAATTCTGTGATAGTTGGACTAGTAATATATTTATGTGCTGCAAAGCTGTGCTGTCAATATTATATTTCGTTTGCACACTCAGTTTGATTTACGAAATTCTTTGCCAGGTGATCCTCATCAGGTTCATTAGAACCTCAAACATTTGGGGTTTCTGCATATTTTTTTTTTTTTTTTGGAGAGTAAATTCGATCGAAATAAACTTTTTAGGTAGGCTATGTACATGTGTTCAGATTTTATTTCGGTTGTTTATACGATTGTACTGATTTAAAGGTGACGACTGGATATATTCATTAAAGTGTATTATTAAATGTTATAAATTAGCCATTTCAGAAATTTAATTTCATAAAATAGCCATAAATTGAATATTCTATATTTCAGTAACAAGACAAGCAAGATTAGTTTAAAAGCTGAGTGTCAAAGTTATATTTATGTAATGTTCGTGAAAGGTCCCTAACAACAAACAAACAGACAAGTGGGCAACTGTTTCAGCCAAAGAAACCGGGGCTTATTTTGGCTTCGTGTAATTAGGCTATGTGCATAAATGATAGCCCCCGAGGTACATGGCGCAGATTTAGTGTGACATGAAGGCTATAACGCTTACCTTGCATGTTTCCAGGCATATGCCCCTGTTCTCCATGCGACCGAGCGAGTCCGAGAGATTCTGACTCGACTTTAGGCAGCATGACAGCTCCGCTGAGCCGATGATGAGCACGCGCCGCTCCGTCCGGTGGTCCGCCTGCGCGCGAGAGGAACACCAGAGAATCTTAGAAACGTCGTCCAAACGTACGAATGAAATCCTGCGCGTATGGATATGCTAAACTGTCTTCCTCTGTTAGTGTTTTACAAGCGCACCGGACAACTGTGACAGTTCATTTTTAATACGTTTAATGCGTAACGTACACAATAAACGTAATATTCAAAACGCAGCTCGATGCAACGGAAAGAAATTTTGCGACTGAAAACTAACACTACTATCCGGACCGGCGAGGAATTATACTCTGTCAAGAAGACCCCCTATCCGTTATCTATCTGTTCGTCGGGTGGTCTTTGCGTCTATTATGATGCTGGTCTTTAAACCAGAGTGCGCGAACTGTCAGGAACTTTGCGCGAGCCCCTCCTCCGCGCGCGCACCGAGTCGCTGTATCTGCGATAATGTCAGAGATGTGAAGTTCAAACCCTTCCTCGCTGCTTTGTTTACGCCGCAATGGCACCGCGTCCACCAATCAGCGCTGTGATCGGTGTGCTGGCGTCACGCGTTTGTCCAATCAGAGTCTGGCGAGAGTATCAGCGCTTCTGCCTCTATTCCCTTGTACCTAACAGCTGTTTAATAAAACTTGCAGGGAAGCTCAAAGCGCAGAAACAAAACCAATATAGTTGAACATTACGAGACACGCAGCGCCGTTAACGGGAGCACCGGGAGGTATGTTGCAATGTGCAGGAGGGTCAAGTTCTTTTTCTGTATTATGTTGCTTACTGGGATAATCAAATGTATGGAGAATTACTTCCAATACTTCCAAATTGCACGTAATTTTTTATAAAAAAGTTGCGAAGTGTATTTATTTTCCATCAAATTATATTTGGTAATAATGTGCTATTTAAATGCTCAATGGCGTTTTATTGTTGAATTCACGGGGAAAAAAGAGAAAAAAGGAGAAGCCTTGTGTATTTTAAAGAATATAATTTTTTGTGAAAAATACATTTATTACAGTACCATTTCATGCGCATATTTAATGACGGAAAAAAATATGTGAGGGAATCTGTAAATAAAATGATCACATAAATGTAGTCTAATGTGAAGCTTGTCCGTGCGGATATATTGTCAAGTCATAAAAGCATAAAACCCGTTAAACAGAATATAATGGCATGATAGCGTTGTCGGTAAGATGCAAATGATTGTACGTGTAGACACAATAGTTGCAACGTACAGACCAGCACGAGAATCAACACAAAGTCACACTTACTGTTAACGGTTGTGGAAAAAAACTCGTTGAGGGATTTTAGCTTCTTGACACACTATTGCATTCATTGTCGAAATATTTGACCATTCACGAAAGTTAAAATGTTTTTCTGCGGTCGGATTTTGAGGTGGAATAGCAAACTTCTGTTCTGGATGTTGGTTTTAAAGAGTAAAGTTTTTTAGGCGGCTGACGTTGTGAATTTGTGTTAGAAATATATATACTTTAAAGCTATACCCTAGCGACAATAATAGTAATAATAAGGATAAAAATAATAATAATACATTGATAATATTAATATTCTTGTTAGCTAATTTAAAATGATTAGTTATATATATATATTATATATAGCGATAGACCGCTGTTTTATCTGTTACAAAAAAGCCCTATAATATGACTAAAATACCGTCGAAGTGATTCACAGCGTATCCTGGTTTAAAATGCACCTCTTAATAGCTTTAAGATGGCAATAACGCCAGCAATAAGGACGTCACCAAGAAAAAGAAAATTGTCAACGGGAAAAAAACCAATAAGGCCCTCCAGTCATATCTGAATAAAAAGCCAGGTTTGAAAAACACAAAGAGGCACACTCTTTTCTACTGAATATTACAATAAATAATCATGAATAATATAGTAAAAAAAGCAATACATAGTGTCATGAATAATGCCAGTTTTGTAGAAGCAGGTGATTCAGGGTCAGAATCTTATAACATTCATATAATCAGATTTGTTCATATATAAATGCATATATATATATATATATATACTGTCTCNNATTTAAAAAAAAATATATATATATATATATATATATATACTGTATGACCTACCCAAATCTTTACTGGAGTCACGTCCTAATTCACTCTCAAAGCCAGTGAACATTGTAGGCAAAAAAATAACATAGAGCAACCACAGGTCATCCAACCAAGCTATCGTCTACATCCCTTTAATGTTTTCCATCCTTTCCCAAGATCGAACCAAACGTCCACTTTCCATAAAAAAAATGGTGGTCTTTTTGACGAAACCACCACCCTGGCATGTCTCCCTTTACTTTCACACAAGGCACTCACCCCTCAACCCCCCTCCTCCCCACCATGACCTGCTCTAAACCCGCAGGCACATCTCACCTAATCAACAATATTCAAAACTCCTGCTGCTGATAGGTTTGTGTAGATCACGTGGAGTTGGACGGAATGATAACAGCCAGTTATAAAGTGACACACGGATAGATAAGCCGCAGCGGACAGATAGTACTGAAGGAATGATTAACCGGTGAAGAAGAGAGTTAAAGCTGCCGTATAGCCACCAATGAGTGAATGGAATGGCAAAGGTGGTAAAAAGCAAGATCAAAAGAACACATCAACAGGTTGATATAGGGCCGCAAACTTTGAACTACTTCTACAAAAACACAAGCACACACAGTTGCATTGGTTTATTGTTTCTGTGAGTATCTGGATGGGAATGCGTACGCAGCGGGACTTGAGTCGAGAGAGACTTTTATCATCATAAACTATCATAATTCTCTCTAATTCACATGATGAGTGTGAATTATGTTTTATAAGTGTGGAGTGTGGAGATGTTTTAAGTTATTATTGACGCAGGTGCACTTCCTCAAGGCAAATATATGGAAATGTAAACAAACTCCTTATACTTATATACTGAAAGGAAGCGTACTAATACAGATTTATTCTTATTTGTTAAATGTTAAAACAGAAGAATTTGCTTTGGACTTTAAGCGGTCATCCAAACCCCATAAACTATTTATGTTGCCCGGGTTGTTTTTTTTACCTTGTTTTATGTTTTTTAAGGATGAGGGAATTTCAAGCAAACCTGTCCATTTTAGTGTATTCCTATATGACAGATAATTGCTCAAAATAATTTTTAAAAAAATGTACTGAATAAATATGTACACCTTCCAACGTGTATTCAAAATACTCACACTCTCTTCAGACAGATTTAAAAGCTTTAAAAAATGACAAACATTTGAATAGTTCTTTCGTTTGTTTCTTTCTCTCTTCCCCTTGATGTACAACATTCAACACAAAAGAGCAATTTCGAGCAAGGTGAGGGGCAACAATTCCATCTAAATTTGGCGGCAAAGATAAAGAGCCCCAGGACAAGTGGCCCGGCAAACACAGGACTGTTGACTGAAGCGATGGGACCTAATGACCCTCATGTCACTGGCCCAGAGCAGCTACAAGGGAGAAGACAACAGAGTGTGGCTGTCTTGACTACCATAAGTGGATGTGCACTGATAACAGAAGGGGTACCTGAGAGCTCTTTGCTTACCAGAGAGATTACTGGCCCGCTGAGACTCAAAGCCGAGGGATTTGTCAACTTAACCCCTGTCCCAGCTCGCCTTTTTTTCTCTCTCTGCTGCATTTTATGACGCTGGAGGGACCCCAGCACTAAACACAGATCTCTTTACAGCAGAATAAAACATGTTAAGTGTAAAGCGGGTGGGGTCAAGGTTTCAATCGTGGAGGAAAGAGGGATTCAGGATCTAATGAAACCAGGATCTCACACATCTGTGTTAGACACGTTAAAATCTTCTAAAATTACATTTTGCACAATTTGTTATTCTTAAAAACGTTGTGTTTTACTGAATGCAGACGTATATAAATAAATGCTTTGGAGATATTGTCAGCTACGTTTTTACGTGATGCCTTTATGACTTTATGCTTTTATTTGACTATCAAAATTGTCTAAAATGTTATGTTTATGTATACAGTAACTAAATAAACGCAAGGTGTGGCATATTTATACGTTTCTTAAAATGACAGTATTTTGGGGTACACTGTAAAAAAACTGTCATTTTACGGAATTTTTAACCAGTTCTTACAGGAATTCCGAACTATTTTTTCCTTCGAATTCGTACACTGTAAATCGTAAAAAAATATGATTATTAGAAAAAGCAAGCCCCTCCCCTAACCCCACCCCTAAACCTAACGTCACTGGCAGGAAAAAGTAAGGTCATACAAATTCACACGAATTAGCCACACAGTGAAATATTAATGGATTCCCGTGAGATTTTTGGAAATTTACTGCGTTATTTGACAGAATTTTCACATATTTTTCACATAAAAAGTCAAATTACAGAAATAGACTGCAAATTTACACGTCGGGTGTAAAATAGCAAGAAAAACATGTCAATTTAAATGAATAAATGTCAACGTGTCAATTTCAATACATTTTATTTTACTCTTTGTTCTAGCGCGTCAGCTGCCGGAATATTACCTGTTTACTTTTTTTACGGTGTGGTGAACAGATGTCATAAGCAGGCATTTTGAATCTCTATCATTCACAGTTATGTCTTAGTCTTTCATATTTGTTTGGTAGATATTAATATTCTCGTTGGAATATATTTCATCCTTCAATAAGAGTGCAGCTCAGTTCTAAGATATTTTACCATATTTAAATAGTTGAAAAATCAGCTCAGAATGTTAATAAACAGTCTGCAGATTTCATCATAAGGTAATGATTTCATGAATCTCTTGAACTTAATGGATGAACTCATTAAATAAGTGATATTGGAAACTATTTTCTCTTGTTATCCCCCACTTGTATGTTCTTCTAAGAATCCTAATAAATGATGGCACAGTTAGATCACTGTTGGGACATTCATTGATGAGCTTTAAGATCATCAGCTCTGTGCTTCTTTATTCAAAACCGAAAGTGTGTAATTCCCCAAATAATCTGTTTCTCATTATCAGAAAGAAACGTGAATGATATAAAGTCGACATGCTACGGATGCTAAGGCATAAATATAATGAGCTTTTGTCACACTTTCATTCCAAAGCTGTCGAAATGCAATATGAGGATAATGGGGAAACAGCCAAAGGGTGTGGGACACTCAGAATCATAGATATTTCCTGGCTATGACAGCTCTACGCTTTGCTTTGCATAGTATTAGATCAGTGAGACGTTGGTGTGAGGTAGTGGGTCCAACATTTTAACATAAGATGAAAACCAGCTCATGATGATTTGGCATGGTCCTCACTAGCTAAAAAGCTCATAATCATGTTTTGCTACGTGTCAACAGGTTACTGTGAGAGTTTGGTTCATAAGTATAGTATTGTAGCCTAAATATCATTGTATTAAAGCTGCAATCTGTAACTTTTGTCGCCAACTCTGTTTAAAACATAAAAGCGCAGGTTACTTTATGCACTTATATTTATGTGAGTTGAAATCAAATGACATTTCCCACAAAATCCAATCCGACAGCCTACATTATAAATCATTACTATATGCTCGCTGTTGCGAATCTGGGTAATACTGTATATCGAGAGATTTTTGTTTATTTTTACCTCCAAAAAGTTACGGATTGCAGCTTTAATATGAAAATCATTGTATGTGATGGTTTCTCTAATATGGCTACTATGGTCTATGTTTGTGTTGAGGTGGGGTAACTTTTCGTTACCCGCACCGGTTGCGCGGAAACCTTGTTTTGTTGACCTTCCTTAGTCATCATCAATGAACAGTAAGAGCCAAGGGATGACCGAAAGAGAGATATAGACGCTCAGTAGTGAGAGAATGAGTGTTGTCGGGCATTGTGGGGAGAGTAAATAGAACCCAGAGCCTGGGAAAGGGCTGGGATGTGTGCCACGGCATTTCTGAGTCATACGGTCCGCTTATCATGTTTATTTCACGTTTCTACCTGCGATGTGTTTACATTAGCATTCCTCCACTGTTCTCTTGCAGCATGACGCCCCCAGCACGCATGTTCCCAGCGAAAGGAATGTCTGCTCCCTCCGATCGGATCTGTCCTATCCGTGTTTAATTAAACCCCATATGTTTTCCTCGCTTTCTCTCCTCGTCTTCTCTGAAGGAGAACGAAAAAAAGAGAAAACACTGCGGCGCTGCTAGATCCATTAGCGGGTCAAGCAACAGTCATTGTTCATTGCTTCCTATATGCTTCTATTTTCAAGATCTCCGTGGAACAATAGAGCTCGCGGTTCTGTCAGGTGTTTGCAGTCACCGCGAAAACCAAAACAAACGTGTGTGAGGCTGAAGCAAAACACACGAGAGTCAAACAACCGCGACATGAGAAGTCAGGTTTGATCGTGGCCCTGGAGTTGAATCATAACTGACAGACGTCTCACATGTACAGAATTATAGCTGTAAATTTGACAACAGCTGCGTGTGGAATGTCGAGTTTATGGTGAGGATTGTTTCAGGCTGTGCATATGGATAAATAGACTGAGATTGAAGTGTCATTTAAGGATGTGTAGGGGTTGTTTATTTACAGCATGTATATTAGTTCGTTTTATATTAAGACACAATGTAAAAATGGTAAATTGCAGTTTTGAGTCTTACCTGATTCTTTATCACTATTTTCACACATGCAACCTAATGTAGTCAGGTTGATTCACTCAAAGTAAATAATGTTTTTCAATTTTGTTTAGTTTTTTAATTAAAAATAGCACAGAGGTTAAAATTTTGAGCTGTGGTGCTACAAGTTTGAATCCGGCCTGCAACATTTTCCAATTTACTTCTCCCCACCATTATTTCCTGTGACGCCTTGTTTTCTTTTGCTTTTCCCTTTAAAAAAAAATAGTGTCATGAAAAGCATAATAACATAATCTATTATATTATATTACTAAAAAAAAAGAAATTTTGCTGTCCTTCGGAATCCTTGTATCTCCATACGTTATGATTTTTATTTTTTGCCATAAGTCATTATTATTAGTCACCTTTTATGTTTGTCACTGGGTTTTGAAAATATCTAACAAATAAAAAGTGCTTGTCAACTTTGACAACAAAGTATTTAAAGTATTTTTTTCCATTTCCTAAAAAAACGGTGAATTTCGACATCGGAGGTTTCGGAAGGATGGCGACGATATTATATTATATTATACATCCATTGGAGAAATGGCTGAAACTAACCGGGCGGACCCTAGTTGGGGCATATTTTTCATTTTTTTATTCATAAATGCAAAGAAAATCCCACTATATTTTTCAACGAAATTTTGGTGTTTGGATGCTAGTGCATGCAGCCCTGATGACATCATCGTTTAATATCATATATCAAATTATATTTATAATAATGCTACATAATTATGCTACAATAATGATATAAAAACATTTCACACATGTTAGTTATTCAATTTGAAAAAGCTCTTCCTCTCGAACTCAACCATCCACATCCTTTTTCATTTTTTCAAACTGCCCCTTGTTTGTTTGAAATCATAGCCAACCCTGAGGGAGGCAATAGCCGGCCATACGCTCACCCCATCGTCCCCCCACCGAGGCAGTCGAGCAGAAAGGAAAACCCAAGCCGACGATGCATGTAAGTCTCATCTCACACTTTTAACAATGGCTCGATCCGCCACCCTGCTAATGACTCAGAACTGATAGGAAGCTACTAGAAACCTCTTTAGTCTTCCTCATTCGCATGAGGCAAACATTAAGATATTCTTTTTTTGTTGCCTCCCAAGGACTCGCATGCGCAGCGCTAGAACGGCAATTATCACCCTGCCAATATAGTAAATCCATTCTGTCATTTTCAATGATATCTGCTTGTGTCAACCGTAAGGTCTAATAAAAGCTAATTGCACATAACAGCCTGGGATCAATATATCAGTCAGGGAAGGTGGCAAGACATGCCCTCTTATGAGGCTTAAAGAGTGCACAGGCAACAAGCATTGGTGCATTATTAGGTTCCTTGTTAGCGCTTGATGTTGACTGTATCGAGAATCTATTTAAGCATACATAAACAGCTTTTAAAAAGAATTTATAAACGGATAATTCCCGTCCTAGACGTTGATTGGTCAATACATTCCAGTTGTGCTGAGGTGGATTTTACAGTAACCGCTATGGTGTGAAATACCTGCTTTCTTTTTTATTGTACTACTTTAAAAAGTTCTCAATGCGTTCTTTCTAAGCTTTCTTAACTACTTTCTTGATATTCATTTTATATTAAAATCCATTTTTTTAGTGACTGACCTATTTCATTTATATCAATTTACACACAGAAGGTTCGGTTAAATCTTCAATGTTGTAAAAAAACGCCGTGTACACAACCAAAAATGTCATTGTTAATGTTTTAAAATAAACTTCAATTTCATGATATCATGATATGGTATCATGAACCCACTATCAGATGAACTTCCTGATCTCACATCGCGGAATGATTGGTGACCTGCTGAAATGTTCTGACCTCGTCTCACGGGACAAGAGCGCTTAGACTTTCTATAGCACTCAGACACTATTTAGTCATCGTCTTTTTGTCTGTTTCCTCTACCATCAAGGGTCACTATTGTGCCGGCTCAGGTACAGCCTAATGCAGAACAAACACATCCACCTAACCATTAACACAGGGCTGCTATTTGAACAGTGCGACAAACTGGAATGGCATTTATGGTGGTGGGCTGTTTTGATAGCGAAGAATCTTCATCAATTAGCTCTCTACACTCTCAGCTTTTTTCTCGCTCTAGGGTAGAGTGAGCAGTTGTGTGTGTTAGAGAGAGAGAGAGAGAGAGTTGCCTTGCGTTTAATGGCACTCTAACTTGAGAGCCGATCATTAACCCATTAGAAAGACGCCTCTCCGCTGAGGTTCTTTGAGATGTGCCCTGGGAGATTTGCGTCTCCTGCTTGCATCATAGCGCTTACTGTAAACCTCAGAGACAAGGGGGAGATGTTGAGAGACATTGTAATGTCTCGCGGTTGTCTCGGGGCAGGACCTTGCTCATCACGAGAGGTGTTAATAGCTGTGGTGGAATGTATGATCTTAAAGGGACAGTTCACCCAAAAATGAAAATTCTGTCATCATTTACTTACGCTTAAGTTGTTCCAAACCTGTAAAAATGTATTTGCTTTATAGAACAAAACAGAAGTAAGTCACTTTGAATAAAATAAATGTAAGATATTTTGAAGAATGTAGGAAACTGTTCCTTTAATTGATTATGTGGGTGTAACAACAATAACATATTAAACGTAACTTAGGTGCTTAGCATGTCTTTATATTTATTAACGTTTACATGTTCATTTTAAAAGGTCTTGTGGTACAACAAATTAATTTCTCAAAAGAGTCAAATATTCTTTCTTTCAATTATTCTAAGGTCATAAAAGTTGAAAGCGTAATAATGATGAAAGGCGATTTAAAATATATGCATAATATGCAAATGCATTTCCAAAAGTAATGCATGTCAACTGCTCTTTTGCACTGTGGAAAAATAATTTCTTTTTTGTACTTTCCTAACAGTTTCACAGTCTGTTTAAAAGACCGTTAATGGAGCTAAGTCTAACATTTAATAACATACATTACAGAGAGATTAGAGGATTTGAATCACTTTTACACTTTTTACGTGCTGTGGAAAATGTACATTTCGATATGTAAATAGAAATGACATTTTTTTCCAATTGGCTCTGACAGAAACCTCAAATTCTTATATAAAGTAAACCGTATCCTATTCCCTCATCTTCGAAGTCTCGTACTAAAGAGCCACGCTGTTGACATTGTCATTAAAGGTCTGTGGGGTTGTATTTGTTTTGGCCCAAGAGGGCAAGCATTGCATTGGCGATCAGCCTTATTTCTTCCTTCTCCCCACAGCCTTTTCTTCCTGTTTGGCACCGGACCCTTTCTCCTGGATTTGGACGCGTTCCCGAATCAAACATGCGTCTTCAATTTGGCCTTACGAAGAAAACAATCACACTTCTCCCTCCCTTGCGTTCAAATCCCTGTCATGGCAAGTTCCTGACAGTAGATTGAGATGTGGTTACCCAACGAACGTCTATGTTTGACGGAAGTTTGGACCAAGCATTTAGGTGATGTAAATTGGGCTTAAAGTGAGATGCTTGGCCGAGCTGGGTAACTCGGTCCAAAAGGTTGGGAAGGGTTTTGTATATTTTCAGAACAGCACGGCTGTTGGGAACAGATTTAGGTAGCGTGAGGAGGACCACCCATGCCCTTTCTCTCCAGGAGAGAGCTCCACCACCATTAATTAGAGCCAGTGGATTCTGTGGCCGGGACACCTGTGAACTAACAAGAGGGCCATCACACACGGAAAAGGGCACTGATTCAGCTTGAAGCACCAGTGCCCAATAAAAATCACTTCAGCTTCTGCAGACACCCAGAAACCATGCGCACATGTTTTTCATGTTGCTCTACATCAGGAAAATTGAATCTCTGCTTTGCCAAATGCTGTTAAAATGTTATTGAGCTAGGATTATTTTGATCTTAATCTGTGATGCCATGCTCTCACTGGTAGCGACAATTAATTTTTGATATGAGACTGAGATTTGGGGTGACAAGCGATGGATACTATTGGTGACGCGAAGTGGTCAGCGTGTCAGCAACAAGAGTTGACAACATCTGACAACATCAATAATAACACAGAAATAAACAACAACCAATAAAAACTTGGATGGAAAACATTTGCAAGACAATTTTTTTTAGCATCATGATCAAGTGTAATTCATTAAAAATGTTCACTGCTTTAAACACATTCATCCTCAAAATTGCTTAAAAAACGTTTCTTGTCCAATTAAACGACACTTCTTCTTCTCATATGTGATCAGATGCTAATTCTAGAGCCCTTCACCAGCAGAAACGACTACAAGCGACAAACATTACAGCGACCTGGTGACCTCCGGCGATGAAATCACTGTCATTCTGAACAGGGCCTGAAAATAAATGTTGTTCTCCACAAAATCCAGGCTTCCAGGTCTTCTGTCCGACCCGCTGATGAAACGAATGAAATATTTTACTGGATTCCAACTAGATATAAATGGGAGTTCAATCTCTGAAGCCTTTAACAGGGATTTGGAGGTGTTTTGCTTCACGTGGATGCCAATAAATCTGTCACCCGCTGAGATTCGTCTCCCGCCCTCTGGAGGGAACAAATTGTGGTGTTCGTGCAGGGTGCGGGGGGTAGAAGTGACCTGTCAGAGCGCTACATTCATCACCGGGACAAAACGCTCACGATTCTTTCTGCTGACCGCCAGGAACCTTTCTCCTAAGCACATTCAGTAGATGCACCTTCTGTATATTTTCATCAAATCAATGCGCCTATTTGCAAGCCGTGTCAGGACCTCTGGGCAGAAAGAAGTGAGGGAAGGGCAATATTATATTTCAGATTTAATTTTCTTATTTAAGTAATGGGAATATGTACGGCTTAGTTTTACGTAATTGTGAAATTGTCTGGTGTTTAGTGCATACGGTTCTTGTTTGCACACATACTATACTGTATGAGTGTAATTAAAATGAATAGGAAGCGTATCTCAAAATGATGGGTTATTTTCAACCCAGCGTTGGGTCAACAAGGGACAAACCAGACGTTTTAAGAAAATGTTTATGTTTGACCCAACAAAGGTTTCAAGCAACCCAGCCTTTTAGGTTGCACATAATGCACTCAGACACGCAGAACAGCTTGATGACATTTAAAGGATTCCTCGCCTGCGTGGACTCAGTACAGTGCACCATTGATTATTGTCACACACAAACAAGCACAACCACGACAAACACGCAGCTCTGTCTAATGCACATATTCTTATTATTCTACATATATGTCGCACTGTTATTTTCTTCAAGTTACTTGTCCGGTCAGGCAAGTAAAATTCTCTCTCACTTGCCCATACAAAACATTTACTTGTACCGGACAAGCAGACAAGCGTTAATGTCGAGCCCTGCGATTCACTTTTGCCTTTCCCACATTTCTCATTTATGTGAAAACTGTTTTTGTAAAGGGCTGAATTTGTTTGTTTCTTGTGGATTGAACAGTTATAACAATCAAAAGTAACACCGCGTCTACACCAGACGTGGCGCGACGTGACATGACAAAAGACAATAGAATGCATTAGAACCCATTATAATTAAAAATTTTGTCCACACTGGATGCGACGCGAAACGACAAACCCATACATGTATGGTTTGGGTGGCTTTGAAAGAGCGTAGCAATGCCATTGTCATGTGTTCAATTCCCATCAATCCCACATAATAATAAAATAATATCTTTAAAGGGGCCATGCAACGGTGTTTCATGCATTCTGACTTATTTACAATGTTAAACGTGCTGTCTTCTCATGCTTGACATGGTCAACTTGTCAAAAAACGAGTTGGACATATTAATGTAGTATTTCTGTGCTCGATACACCCCCCCAGCATTCGTATAGGTTTCGGAAAGTTTTTTTCGAACAGGAAAATCCGTTTCGTAAAAACTTTTCTTAGTCCCTTATTGGGCAATTCTCCCAGAAAAGCACAGCCACGGCAAGGCGAAAGAAATAGCCCGCCCATACGTCAACCGATGAGCGAGGAAGACCTGCTTACCATCAAGATTGGCTGCGCTGTGTCAAGTTTGGCTGCGCTGTGGGCCTGCAGCTGCAGCTCGTTACTCTTGCGATAGAGAGAGAAGTCGAGGTGTGTTTGTTTGTTCACGGCATTTCAGTGACGGATGTTATATAAACGGTGGATATGACGCTGGATTTTGAGATCGTTTGAAATTGATAGATGGCGCAGTCCCACCGCTAAAAGATATCGGACATGAACCGCATGCGGTAAGTGAAACTAAGTCATATGTCTGTGTTTTGTTGGCAATCGGCATAATGTAAACAACACAAATTTATAGTGAATCAGTTATGCAGGGATAATTATTACGATGACGTATTGTGTGCTCGTGATTTAGTTCCTCCCCCGCACACCCCCAGATACGAAGTATGCAATACTACTCTATAGGTATTCAAGATTAATAAGAGTTTGGCAGAAACTGCGTGTGTTATGGCAGTTTTAAGGGTTATTGGATTAAAGCAAATGATTACATAGAGTTTTATAACAGATAACTTTATAAAAGGTATAAAAGCTGGTACGTTTTATGAAAAGTACAATTCAAAATACACGTGCAAGTGGTGTATCTGACATAATTTAGAGCAACACATTTATAATACAATGAAATATGTTGCCAATGACAAAAATATCTCTTTCATTCATAATGACAAACTGCTTCATGTAGGAGGAGGTCCCAGAAGGAACACAGGAAATTTGTCAACTATTGACTCTTAATCAGATCAGCAATTCTCCCTCATAAGTATTGACCACTTATTTTAGGTCAGCATATTATACCTGATGAAATATTCAAATCACATTTTTCACAGCTGTCAAAGCCTGTTAGTCCTGTCAGCAATGACACATTGTAATAGACATGGACTCTCTCTTCATTTCAACAATACAATGATTAAAGAAACAAGTTTAATACGTAGAAAATATTAATGCATATAAATGGGAGGTCACTGAAGATTCAAAACTCACAGATAAAACCAAAATCTGCACTAATTGGTTGACGAGGGTGAGACATCTTTCATGGCACTGGTGAATTGCACATCTCGCAGAGTATGATTGATTTGGCCATCCACCAATGGCAGTCAATAAAGGGTGTATAAAGGAAACAAACAAAACTCATTCTCAACGGCAGGTATCTAGAAAGATAGATCATGCCAACAGCCAATAATAAATGGATCATGCTTCTATGTTTTTAAAACCCTTGGCAGATGTATTGAATGGGAAACCTTGTGTGGGAGAAAATAGACCTTTATTGATCAGAAACAAGTGGAGCGGGGAAAAAAGACATGAAAGGAAAGAAATTGGAGGAATAGTATAGCTGCTAACATTGAGTGAAGCTTTTACATGCAGGATGTTGAAGCGTCTATAATTTTATTCATCTAATTTAACCAATGCTTCGAGTCTTTTGCATTTATGAAAACATCTTATACAATACAATTTTTAACAGTAGGATTGATTTCAATGACCCAACCAAACTACATTTTATGATCCCATGATTCCCAATGTTAGGAATCATGGGGTCATGGAATGTAGTTTGGCTGGGTCAGTTTCAGATATTTTAATAAAAAAACCTAGAAGCTAATATGAACTTACTTAGTTTGAGATATTTCAAGTGACATTCAAACACTGAATGTTTACAATATTCTGTCTGTCTCGTTCCTCACTTTAAATTCCCAAATAATCCCATTTTCTTTCCCTCCCCTTGAGAACGGCTGCACGCAACTCAACCGATCTCAACCAAAACTCTGGTTCGGACCCAAATGAAACATCCAGGTTAAAAAAAACTGGCTGCAATGGTGTGGTCTCGAAATACTTTGTCTGTGGCCAGACAATTAGGGACTTAGGTGTGGCAGAAGGGAAGAATGTGGAAATCGGATCTTTGCAGAGAGCATGGCCCCACACCCTGTAGTCTTGGCTTCCTGCGAATGCCACATGCACCCGTACGTACTAGCAAGACTCAACGAGGGTTCTCCTCCATTGTTCGGCTTCGTTCGACCCTCTGCTGAGAGATCTGAAGAGACCGGGGACAGGCTCTTCCCCCATTGCTTTCCTCTCGGTAACCCACGGGACACCAATGGGAACCTATCCATCAAAGCAAATGACATTTGAACCTCTTTTTATGGAGAATGCCATTTTGGTGCCTGTGCATCTGGAGGTAAAATGTGGTGGAAGATAAAAATACAGTCTGTGCCTAATTTTGGTAACTTTTACACTTTAGTTGGAAGCAAGCAAAATGCACACAGGCACAACTGATGGCCTGATAATGCTAGACGAAGACGAGACAGGAAAAGGTTCAGCCTGTTCAAGCTGTACATGGCCCCCGAAGGTCACACCGATATCCTCCCCTTAAAAGTCTTTGACTGCACACTCAAACATCCTCAGAAGAACCATGTCACACAATACAGCAATCGTAACGGCTCGTGTTGATTTACACATAATAATCTGTACATGAATGCGTTTCACAGAATATCGCAGGTGAAATTGTTTGCAGGATCCAGGTGCATGCAGGTAAATCTCAAATCACAGCCACAATGGAAACAGAGATTTGGTGGAGGGAAGACAAGAGAACAAATTGAATCATCCCTCAAAAAGTATGATCTTCACTGACATTCATGAAATAGGCTGTAAAGTAATAGGGCCCTTTACCTTGACTCTCACAGACTCCTGAACTACATGGGCACAACTCTCAAAGTGCTTTCCTTCAGGTTCTCATCAAAGCCCTATTGTCTCCAGTCAGACCTCTTTGATTGATGGGGAACGGCAGCATCCTGTTCAGAGCTATGCTGAAAGTCAAATTTCAGAGAAATTCTTTGGTATGTTTTTGACTCAAAGAATATTATTCAAGTACTTTTGATTTGCCATCTTATTTTTTTATAAAAACCCAAATGTTTCTGTTTGGATTCTAATAAAGAGATGTTAACTTAATAGCAGACCCAGACCCAATGTCTTCGGTTAATGGAAACTAAAGCGGAAAGTACGGAGGTGGTGGGTCGTGGGATTTCCTGACATGACTGTATCAATACTTTTAACATGTTCCTCTTCCATGTTTTACAATCAGACCGCAGGCCCCCTCCGGCCTACCAAGCCCTTCCCACATAAAACAACTCAGCATGTTCATTCTCTGAAGCTTGGAGAGACATTGATGAATCCTCTGAGACCAAGATGCCATCGCAGTCTGGTTTCCACCTCTTGAAGAAGCTCTCCTCTGGTTCACTTCTGACATCCTGGTACATTTAACAATGCTCTGCGCACAGAGAATTTTTGACCTTATTGTGCAAGCTGTTTGAATGCAATGTTACCATTAATATTTGGGCTGACAGTGAAATAAAATACATGAAGATTAATCTCATATTTTCGTAAATAATGCATTCACTAATTCATAATAATAATAATAAGTTTGGAAACTTATGTAAATGACACTCATAATGTAAATGTATGCAATTCATGCTGTTTAACAATACATGCAAACATAGAACTCAATACATTTGCATCAATTTCTGATGATGTACTGATCAATTTCTTTGAAGAGCTATGAAGATCGTATTTAAGAAATGGCACAAAAAGAAAGTTGAATTATCCTGATGACACTAGTAAAAATACTTGACGTCAAGTCAACTTTGGCAGCAATTTTCAATTTATTATATAATATATTATTTCAAATATATTGAATTACATTCATACATAGTTTTATTTATATTTTTTATTTAAAATGGAAGTACATTCGTGTTGTAAATGAATACATCCTCTTTCAAAAGAATTCACAGTTTTGAGTTTTCATAATATTTTCATTCCACAAGCAATTTAATTTTTAGCTCTCTTTCTTTAGCGCGAATGAGTTCAGTCTTGTCAGCTCAAGTTAAGTTTTACGAGAAAAGAAGTTTGGATCTGCGGGCTGCTCCTCGGACAGAGCAAATTTAAACCGGTCTGCTTTCCTCGGGAAATATCTGTGGAGTTAACCAATATGGCAAACAATCGTGTTCGCTGGAGATTCTCTGAAAAAGAGAGAGTAAAAACGAGAGAAGCTGCTCACGCTTTAGACTTGTAAAGGTTGTTGCACCTTTACAAACTGGAAAAAAATGTTGTAGCTTATGGACTAAAATAGCCATTATGTGACAATTTTAAACATTTAAAACAATTCCCAGTATGAGAACACAAAGGATTTTTCTTTTACTCACTTCCAACAAGTAAGCCATTCATGATAAAAAAATATAAATGTTTATTAATCAAGGTCATGACATCTTGTAGCGATCTGTATAAGCACACAAATCAAAAACCTACAGTAACACAGTTCAACAACCACTTACAGTAAAACAGAAAGTTTATATTTTACGCGGCTTTGTACATACGTCGAAAATCGTCGGGGGCATGAAACACTGTAGCTTATTAACATCTATAAAAATACAGGAGTGGAAATGAATCTGTACCGGCCTAGCTGTGGCTTGGGAAAAAGTGCACATGCCACAGTTTGCAGAACCTGGCATGGCTCCGCTCCATGCCTCCCTTCTTTTCCAACCATCCAGGAGAAAAGTGGGGGCTGATGAGAAACTCCAGATTCAGTTGTGTTGACCACACAGGGATTTGAGGATTACGGCTCGATTACTATGTCTCAAACATCATCTTGTGGTGGAGAGCTACATTAATCAGAACAGAGAAATAACACGTTTAGCCGGGCGAACGGACAACGGTACTGACTTGGCAGGAATCTGTTTAAAAAATAAAGCTTGAGAAATTGCAAAGAAGGTTCACATGAACGTATTCAATGTAGGGACCGCTGAGGCAAATATGTGTGTATATTCATGGTGGTCATGTGATCCAAGTACAACATCGAGGAACATTTAAAACACACACTATCAAAAGAAACAGAGCAAGTAGAATTTAAAGGGACAGTTCACCCAAAACTTTAAATTTTGTCATCATTTATTCACCCTCAAGTTGTTCCAAATCTGTATACATTTCTTTATTCTGATGAAAACAGAGAAATATTTGAAAGAATGCTTGTAACCAAACAGTTCTTGGCCATCATTGACTACCATAGTATGTAGTCAAAAGTTCCCCAGAACTGTTAGCTTTCCTACATTCTTCAAAATATCTTCTTTTGTGTTTAACAGAACAAAGAAATTTGTAAAGCAATTTATTCTACTATGGTAGTCAATGGTGGCCAATAACTGTTTGGTTACAAGCATTCTTCCAAATATCTTTCTCTGTGTTCATCACAACAAAGACATTTATCCAGATTTGGAACAACTTCCTTTACATCTTTGAGAGTAAAAACACCTCAGCAGTCGAATGGGGAATAAACAAATATTTCCCCCGTATCAGTTCAGGAACTGTGTCAATAGAAAACAGCAGGTAAAAATCAAACAAGGTCACAAAACATCGTTCCTCTCATTTCTTCGTTTTCGCTCGGCCACAGGAAGAGATAGGAAGCCCAGAAACATGCTTGATCGATGTCGTGGAGTGCAGAGAGGAAGAAACAACATGGAGGGGTGCAGAGGGCTTGGCTATTTTTGCACCGTCGTACGGAAATGAGCCATAGTCCAAAGAGGAAGCAGATAGGACAGAACGTGTTGCGTAGCAACGATAAGCAGGAAAGAAGCATGGTGTTTGTAGACATCTGTTGCTCTACGCTTGCACGACAAAATGTGAACTTTAAGGATCGCCACAGAAAAATAAACAACAACAGAGAATCATCAAAGCAGTAATGAAATACTGAAGAACAAGAGTGAGCAAACAGTGCACGGGAGTCGTGATTAATATGGCGTCACGAAAAAATCTCCCTTTCCATAATTGGATACAAATGATATGTATCAAAATCATTTTCTACATAGGTGGCACTTAACTGCGCTTTAGAACGATGAAGTAAATCTTTCATCCGACATCCTCAGCAGGGATATCCTAAAAATACCGCCCTTTTTTAACCCTGCATCACAAAGTCTAGTCTGAGGGCAGCCCGTGTGGTCCGGCCTTAATCGTTTTCAGTTAATATCACAGCTGTACGGTGGTAGTGGGCGGTAATGCCTTACGATAGGAGAGAAAACCCCTAAACCCTCCTCAGTAAAAGAAAGAAAGGGATTACTTTCGACTGGCCAAATTTTAGGGTCAGACTTGGTATCATTTCAACAACAACACATCACGCGTCACATGCCGGCGCTCAGATTACGTTCGCCGACGTATCTAACGGCTTTATTTAAACCCGGGCTCCCACCTCGAGCGTTCCCCGTGGCCTCTTTTATTTTCTGCCTGCAGCATAAGTGGTGGCTGACCACAGTGTTTTGATGGGGCGGTCGGCTGCCCATCCTGTTCCCACATTTCCTAGACCACGGCGAGGAAGGCGCTTGTTCGACATGTTTCCCGCCTCGATACCTCCCACGTGTTGAGCGTTTTCAACGCAAAACGACATCACATGATTTAAGTGACTTGCGATGCTGATTGCAAACAGACGCTGAAACGTCTCTTCTTAGAAAGGTGGGCTCTTTAAAGCTATTTTAAATGCATGATTAACAGTTGTCTGTGTTGTAAGTTAGTGGAAGGGTCTAACTGGGTTGAGCCTGATATAAAAACACATGAAACTTACTTGTTTTGAGTAGTTAAATATGTTTGTTGAATAGATCATTTTAACTTGGATAAATATATTGGAGAGGAATATAATCTAAATAGGTGTAAATAAATGAACTAGTTATTGTTTTTACCAAATTATGTGCTTAAAAACCCTCTAATAATAATAATAATAAGACGAAGAATGACAATAATAATATAAATAAATTAATAATCAATTATTTTATATAATAAATAAAGATATAATGTATTATATTATATTTATAAATAATATATATTAAAAAATATGTAAAAATTATTCCTTGATTGTGCACAGATTTATCTGCTGCTTAAGGAACATACACTCTAAAAACAATGTGCTATAGCACTAAAAGTGGTTCTTGGCTCAAAATCATAGGTGAACCATATATAGAACCATATCTTGGTTCTTCAGTGGTTCTTCAGCAGTTCTTTGGGATGACTGCGATGCTATGTAGAACCGCTGAAGAACCATACAGGGGCCTAACAGGTTCTTTAAACGGAAGCGGTGCTATGAACCTCAGTCATGCAAAAGAACCTTTTAGTGCTATATAGCACCATTTTGGGGTAGGTTCACAGTATAATGCCGCCTCCCTTTAATAAACTGACCAACAGATAACAAATCAAGTAAATGACACAAAATAAATGTAAATAAATATTTATTTTTCTTTTGTCCAAATTGCGGCCGACTATAAAAAAATGGGGAAATGGTACGTTTATCTCCTTCCTCATAAAGAACTAGGTAAAAGACAAATAATTGTGTTGGGAATTTTTTTTTAATTTTTATTATAACACATTGTCAATTTTCCCCAGTCTGACAACACACCCCATAGTATGCAGCAGGGGCATGTTGTCACAAATGGGTTTCCCCCAATAACGCTGGAAATGTATTGCTGTCTTTTCAGGCAAGATGTATGTGCTAGAAACTGACACAAGGAACTACTCTTAGGACTACAATGAAGTTAAATGTGTGACAACTAACCCCGGTCTCCCCTACAATGCAGGTAAAAAATATGATAGTTTAATGGTAAATGTTAATAGTTACATCCTGTGTCTTAGTTTTATTTCAGTATCGCTTTCAAAGGGCACAATTATAGTAATTTGTTGTTATAAACGAGAGGATTGATTTGAGAGCCACAGAGATTAAAAACACGCAAGCTCCCCACTCTGTCTGTCACTCCAGTTATTAGAAGAGCATCGCACAATGAGGGCTGACCTTCAACACATCACAATACATCTGTCTCGCAGCATCGCAATACATCTGTGAGAGCGTCTCTCCACCTGAGCATCCGCTGGCAGAGATTTTCCTCGCCTACACAGCAACAGAGCCGTTAAGTGTGTGATAATGCAGTTCAATTGATTCACTCGGGCCATTTGTACTTCTCCTCTTTGGCGAGCATTATATCAATTGATTTCAATGAAGCTTTTCATTACTTTCCTCTAGGATGCAGTTCGGACGCTTTTGTTTTATTTGGAGCGGTGTATCAAATAATTCATAAATACTTTAGCGGGTTTACTGTAAGAGAAATATGGTTATTGATTAGGTGCCATTATTACAGTCTAAATCCCAGAGGAGGCTGTAATGAACTGAAATTGTTGAGCGGAAGATATGTCTCACATGCTGGTGTGACTTAAACATATTGATGAGAACACTAATGAAATATACAAACACTAAAAATATTATCCTTTTAATAGAAATGTAGTATTTTGGTGAATCACATGTAGTCTGTGCCAAAAAAGGATTATATTAAAAATATATTGAATGCTATGAAATATTTAAAGGTCTAATGCAGTGGTCACCAACCTTTTTGAGCCTAAGATCCCCGACGTCAGAATAGTTGAAAGGCAAGATCTACCATTCAAAAAGTTGAAAATAAAAACAGCCCAGATTGAACCTCCTGCTTGAGGCCTTTTATTTAGTCTATAATTGTGGGTCTATTTGAATTACCTGAAATTCTTTGTTCCACTTTTCAGATGCAACTAAGCAAACTCTGTAACATGTAGAGTTGCCACTTTCAGTGTGCCATAATGAGGTGAAAAACACCAATTTAAACACCAGTTCAAGGACTTTAATTCATACATGACAGCTTGACATTAAAACGAGGTTTAGAATAAGTTTAACAAGACCCTAATTATTTAGGTATTTACTGTATAAAGATTTGTTCTTTATGATGCCTTTATTTAGTTTACTTTTATTAAGTAAATACATCATATAGATGGAAATGTTATAAATAGGCCCTAATAATAACAACAACGTTAATTATTTATTTTAAATCATTTATCTATTTACTTTTACCCGTCTAATAATGTCTTGGTAATAAGTATCTGTTTCATAAAATAGCTAAAGGTAGTAGTATGGAATGGGCTATCATATTAGGCTAATTGAAAACATAAATAGGATATCAGCAGGAGATGTCATCTCCCGCATGAGATAATACTGGTGCTGTTTACCATCACTGACAGACCCGCGGATCATTCACTATTACAACTTTGTGAATAGACCGATGTTGTCTTTCAGACAAACTCAACATTAAAATGCGCCGCTTTCTCACCATACCCCGTTGCTCACACTCGTAAGTTACATTCGCTGAAGACAGAGAGCCGCGATTCCAGATACGCGGACAGTATGAAACCGCGGCGCTTGCTTGCGCATCCAGTGTAAAAGCACAAAAACGCCAACGAACAAGTGACATTTTTATGTCATATGAATAAACTGTTTTTAAGCGTAATGCACCGCAACAGTATAGTGACCTCCAAATGACAGTTACGCCAGTGCATGCGCGAGTCCCATTTTGCGTTTGATCACTGACCACCGACATTAGAAACACTGAAGAGCGATCATGCGCAGTCGCGCATCACAATGAAATGTGATTAATGATAACGGTCGCATTAAAAACTCACTCAGGCCAGGGAATCATTATTTATACAGCCATGAAAAGATTAATTCAGAACTTAAAAACATACAACCACTGAATGAAGAGAAAGAGAGATGCGCTTGCAAAACTGGACATTGATCAGGCACGATATATTTGTCTCTCCATTTTCGTATTAGCCTACTTTCGGGGATCGACAAGTAACGTCTCAAAGATCGACCAGTCGATCGCGATCGACGGGTTGGCCACCACTGGTCTAATGGGTTATTTGGATTTAGAATAGAAAATGCAACACTAGCAACATATTTAAGAAAGTGTGTTAAAATACAAATATTCAAATATATATTGTAATATATGCAATGTATCAAACAATACTATAATATTAGAGATGCATCGATGTATCGACCAATAACAAAAGAAATTTAGTATCGGTGCATATAATATTTTACTATACTAAATGCAATACAGTATATATTTTGAGCAATATTTGATGCAATAAAAATGCTAAATGTAGACGGTTTCATCTTAACAACATAAACAAACGTTACTGCGCATGCGCACTTTTGTAACCCCAATTTAACTTCCGGTACACATTCACAAACAATAGAGTGCCTGTAGATTATTTCTGATAACAAGCAAAAGAAACCGAGAACGGTTACATGGCTAAACTTGTCTCTCCAATATTTTTAATTTAGACTGCGATACCAAGCTCAGCCGCTAGATGTCAATGCACCATACGGTTTGTTTAAATGCGACAAAACTACAGGTCCCATTCAACAAATTGTTTTTTTAATGAAATTAACATACAACAATATTCAACAAAACGTATATTTAATAGAATTATTGTACAGTAAAGTAATAATACAAATTAATATTAACATAAATAAAATTAAATATAAATAGTTATATTATTAGACACTAGCCAAACACAAACCGGAAGTTAACTGGGGCTCAGGCGCACACGCACGATGAAACGGTCTATACGAAAGAGTACAAAATAAACTGTTAAATATACGAAATAATACAGATACTCATGTATGAAAGGTTCTCAATTTCATCTGATAGTTTTGAAAAAGTATGATATCGGTTAAATAGTAATGAGGTCACATCTTAAGGATTCGCATTTATCTAAATACCATAGCCTTCATGGCTTAGTTAAATTATTATAAAGCCTACAAGACATACAGTACATAAAGAGAAACTAATCGCTTTATTTTGAAAAGAACTTTTCTTCTTCTGCGTCTTTTCGTTCATGCCACAAAACGTGTCCCTGAAAACAGAAGCAGGTTCAAATCTTTGGATCCTCATGTCTTTGACTCGACCGGGTTTTGGCGAAACAGCAGAAAAGAGTGACCTCATTTTTTTGTGCTGCTTAGATGGGCAGTCCTACTTTGACCTAGACAGCCCTCTCCGGTCTTCTCTGGAGAAGTCAGCATTTCAGACGAAAAAAAGTAATTGTGGATTAACCATCAAAAGAAGCATTTTTCCCTCCTGTGCAGTTCCTATGAAACTAGCGCTGGTGTGTGTTCAATATAGTGCAACCAAGCGATAGCAAAACAGTCTTAAAAATCAAAGTCAATCCAGAATGCCATGTAGATTTTAACTTTACTTTGAAATTGAAAAGTAACTCCAAATTTATTGAATGTATAAATCCAACAGTTTCCAGGGTGGTCACTATTAACTTCTAGTATTTTCCAACCCGAGTTTATGAGTCATGTCTCACTCGTGCCCGGAGAAAGCCAGGCTGTTGTAAACTACACATCTTAGATGTGGTGAGACAGACCGGCCTCTCGCGTTTTGATTTCTGACAGTATTGATCTCTACAAGTGTCCTAAAATAAGGTTTGATGACACATATATTTTGACTAGATTAACTAAATCTACTTGTTTTCCTATTCCTGCAAGTGTAAGGTTGAGGTTTATGTAGTGTTGTGTGAACACATTTGTCCTTTTCAGGGCCCCTTGAGCAATCAGTCTGTCAACAGGGAAGGGGCAGGCTAATTTCCCCCTCCCTCTCCCCGTCCCGTTCATCTCCCGAGACGACTGCTTTGGGTAATAAGGATAATCAATACACTTTCTCGGTCCCTGCAGTCTCCTGGCATTATTAGCCATTCGTCATTAGGCATCCGCTTTTCTTATCAGACATTAGCATCTTGTTTACAAGATGTGCCAGACCTCCCCCGTGTCCGCGCCCCTGTTGAGATTACCCACGGGCCCCACTTCAGACACACAAACACACACGCTCCCTGAGGTGACGAATAGATACATCTACACCCTGACAGCTTACACATGCGCGCTCTTGACGTGATTTACCCTGAGAAAATTAATGAAGCAATGACAGGAACAACAACATGACGACAAGGGGGAAAAAAGACTTTTCTTGCCCTTGATTTCTCAAGAGTCTTGTACAAATGACACCTTTCCTAATTAATTAAATGACGGCAGGAGGATAAGACTTTTAGAGGGATGTCTTCGGTTTGATGGTTATCCTTCTGTCCCTCAGGCAAGTTTATGTTTTTATTGGCACGGGATACGAGGCAAACTTTTTCTTTCGTGAAGAGAACTTGCACATTTAAATGAAGCTGTTATAAGATGGCTGAACGAGAGTAAATCCGTTCCCTACGGAGGGATGACTACTGGACAAAGATTCATTTATAGTGAACCAAGATGGAAAAAAAACTTTCATTTGTTATACAGTTGCATCCAGCGTCCAAAATTAACACTCGCAAGGAGCTAAATACAAGTACAATTGGCTTTGTTGAGTAAGTAAATAAAATGGAGGTTTTCTTTAACTTGGTAACTTTTCTCAAACATAAAAAATGTTCGAAATCGGCCAACACACTATCACAGCAATTGGTAACGAATGCAATTCGTAACAAGGTGGCTAATTCATATAAATTTCAGTACGATTTGATTTTACACCAGTGATGTTGATGTTTAGGGATGGGGCTTCAGTGTTGCGTTTTTCTACCAATCGTATGTTTTTTGTACGATTCACATTGTACGATTTCATACAAATTCATCAAATTATTGATGATCGCATCATTTTTGGCTGTATAGACAGTTTCATCGGACGCACGTGCCTGGCCGCTAACTTCCGGTGTTTGGTTTTAATATAACAATTTATTTAAGATTCATTTATATTCATATTGTATTAACTTACATTAAAACTGCTCAACAGTTATTGATTCTTTGCGGAGGTCTACATGAAGTTAAGTTTGGGCCACATAACGTTTGTTTATGTTGTTGCCACTGAACCGTCTATATGGTGACACAGGATCTTATTGTTTCATTATGTTGCACTATACTGTATATTGTTCAAATAAAAATAGTGCAAAATACAGTTTTGTGGCCTGTATGATGCATTATCGATTATTTTATTTACTCAATCATAGCTTTTGGATCTTTTTTTTTTCATCTCCTCTGACCTCACTTCCTCTTCAGCTGTATGGTTTAATTACATGCTCCTGCTCATCAATCTTAGCAGGACAACAAAGAAATGCCATCTGTTATTAGGAGCACAGTAACATATCAAGGATCAGACGTAACATCTTTCGACACTTTATTTAACTGACAGGTAGGGTAACAGGTGAACGCCCTCTCTCTTGATTTTTCTCTCCCTCTTGAGTGGTTTGGTCCAGGGGGAGTGCGAGTCCCTCACAGGGGCCAGTGGTCACTTGACACTACTGTTTGTCAACAGTGATACAGTCTTAAATAATGTGGCTCCCTCTGATAGACAGCTAATTTGTCTTTTGCCGTCTTGGACTAATAATGACTAATGACGAATGGGCTGTTTGGAGATCAGTGACGGAGAGTTTCTAGAGTTAATCAGTGTTCACTGGTGGCCCGAGTGTGTATGTTTGTGAAAGAGTGTGCGCATTTGAAGCAATGCATTATGGGATGTTTTATTGTAGCAAATTGATTGGAAATTTTTTATCATTTCAATGATAAAATAAAAACGCATGTTACATAATGCATTGCTTGAAATTTCAGGGTTAGAATTTCTTGGCATACAGTTTTATAGAAAGAACGGCCGGAAACAAACACGCAGTTGGTGATAAAACACAAACGCAGGGAAAAGTAAAAAAAACCTTTCCCTTTGAAAGACCCCTTCGATGAAAATGTGTAATATAAATACAGCCAGGGCCTTTGAAAAGAAAACCCTTCCTTCCTGGAGCTGTCATCCAAAGGGAAAAGCGAACTCCAAGCTACTCTTAAATTCCCAAAGACCGTTCTGTCATCAAACTCCCAACTGCTCCCTCCAAACACGCGATGGCCAACCTCCGTCTCCGCTGATGTGGCCCGGTGCCCCCACAGGCCTTTCATCTGTACACCAAGGACTTGAGTCCCAGACCCCATCCCCCCCAAAACAGTTCAGATCATCTGCAGGAATAGGCATAACATGCTAATAAGAGCGGAAAGAAGTGATTGAATGAGGGTTTAATATGTTGATTGATGACTGGTGATTGGATTTGGGGGGTTTGTATCTTAATGTTAATTGTTTTTGCATTCAGTGAATAGAATAGTGAGTTTGTATTAAGTATTTAATAGTATATAGTTTTAATATGAATAAAATACGCACTTAATTGTAAAAATATTAAAATAAATAATTAAAATATTAATTGAGTTTAATTAAAATAAATACAATAATTAGAAAAGTAAACAAATAGTTTTAATATGAATAAAACACACTTTTTAATTAAAAGTCAAATTAAAATATTAATTAAGTTTGAATAAAATAAATACAAAAAATAAAAATTACATATAGTTTTAATATTCATAAAATACACTTTAATTTTACATTAAACAAATAAGAATATTGAGTTTTACAGTATTTATTGAATTTGATTCTAACCCTTATTTTTTCATTAGCATCTCGTGTTTTAGACACATTAGACACATTCTATACAGTAAAAGTGCATTGTTTATTTCTGTTTATAATGTAACGAATAGCCAATAGTCCAATATTATTTATATTATCTAACCTTACATAACACATAAAAAAGTACAGTTTATATAAATGTTTAGTTTATATCTCTCTTTACTTTTTGTTTTTGTTTTGCTTAAACAATTACTCTTTTTTTCATATAGGAATAAATACGATGTTGCACAATATATAAATGTATTATTTTATTCTAAGTGATTTACAGTGCAATCAAAGTGGACATTTATGCAGATTGTGTGACCCCATGACCTCACTCTTCAGCCAGTTGAGTTATAGAATACAAAACATACAAACTAACAGAATTCGAAAAGAAGTCGTAATGATGTAGATGCACATTTGCTCCTGTTAGCTATAGCCAGAAAACACACATCTAAGTTTAGCTTTGGCCAGAGAATTAAAGAAAGTTAAGGAATGACCCTCAGCAGTGGGGGTCTTAAATGACATCCTTTTGCTTTGCCCCGGCAACACAGGCCAGAATCATTCCTGCTTTTCGTGAAAATGGCCATTTTAACCACCTGCCTTTTCAGCAGAACGCTGCACTGCGCGGGTCAAGGGAACGGGTCTGCGGTCAGGCTATGGGTGCGAGTAGAGGCCTCAGATTAATGGCCCCTCTCTGGAGGTCCTGCTACGCATTGCCCTGCCCCTTTATCATTCGTTTTATACCCCCACCCGATGAGCTTTCAGCCAAGTTCAGCAAAAACGCACAACATCGGCTTTCATGCTTTTTTGAATAAGCAATGTATGTTGGATGCTAATGTGAGGGTATGTTTGACTGAATATAGCAAACGTGTTATGTTGACATTATAGTTTGGACGTCTGACAGCTTGTTAAAAAAATCACTTGCTTTTTAGGTTAAATTGCTGTGGTTGGTATATGAATTAACACTGTAGATTATTGTTTTATTAGCCATGTATATCATATGTTACATAATTATTAGTTGTACAGTGCATAAACATAATGAATAAATGCATACCGCAGGGAGCAGCGTCATATTTTAAGTAAATAACACAAGCCACCGAGGTGTTTTTATAGCTTCCTGACAAAAACCTTTAAAGAGAAAACATATTGTGTTTGAGGGTGAAAAGAGCAGCAATCAAGCGCAAGAGGACGAAAAAAAAGATTCGTGAGAAACAGACGTGAATAATTGGCAGGAAATGAAGATCAAAGCGTCCGAGCAAGTCCGTTTGTTTTCGGTCTCACCCCTCCCCGTCATCCCGCTCTTCAAAACACGCAAAATGACTTCTGCGCTCCGAAGCCGGAGGAAGTGTTGAAAATGGTTACGTCCCATCCTGAGGGTCCCGTGCTGCCCTGTCCCTGCATTGTGCAATGTTACGATGGAAAGGAAAGGTGTTGCGTAGTGCACTGTTTGCCAGGAAAAGGCTTCAGAGGACTGTTGTGAATTCAGAGAGAAAGGCTGTGCCATCTTGTCTGACAGATAAAAAAATGTTTATGAGCAAAATTTCAAAGGGATTCAAGGGACACTGTTATATAATTGAAGGATGGGCTAAAGGCGAAAGGAAACGCTTAAATAAAGTAAATAAAGAAATACATAAACATAGAACGCGCTCAATGTTTTTATGGCAATTTTTGTTGTTGTTATTTTCTACTGTTTTTCCTGAGGGCCACAGATTGTCCTTAGTTGCCCTATTGCAAATCGCCTGCATTAAATCGCATATTTGCCACATAGTGGGCGTGAACCTATTAGTCCCTTTAAGAAGCTAATGCAGGTTAGGTGTTTGATGTAACCATTATCAACACGTCAGATAAAGAAAAAAAGCTTATGTTAGTTCCACCTCTTTATTCAGATGACCGTATCTTGAGCTTTGCTCCATTAGGCTCGGCTCATCGCTGCGGTAATGGCCGGCATTGAATTTCCATTGCCTGAGTGGGCTTTCCCACTCATTAAATATGTGTCTCTTTCTTAATAGGGAAGTCAAAGCTTGCCTTTCGGTCCCTTGTTACCATCACTAGAGTTAACGCACTGAATCACTGAATGTTACTTGTCATGTCGGCTTTTCCATTATTGGATTTAATTCTCAGTGTAATTGATTCTAATGATGATGTGGGATAACATTTCACTTTGTGCGTGATAATACGGTGTATCAACATTTTAGCTTTAGGGCTGTCAAACGATTAATCGCATCCAGAATAAAAGTTTGTGTTTACATGATATATGTCTTTGTACTGTGCATATTTTGTATTTATAAACACATACATGTATATATTTAAGGAAAATATAAAATATAAAAATTAATTAAATTAAAATTATATAAATGTTATGTAAATATAAATAAATACGTGTACATATTTCCTAAATGTATACATGTATGTGTATGTGTTTATAAATACAAAATTTGTATTCAAAATATATAAACATATATTATGTAAACACAAACTTTTATTCTGGATGCGATTAAACACGATTAATTGTTGACAGCCCCTGTTTACTCATTTAGCAGCAGATGCTTTTATCCAAAGTGATTTTGAATCAAGAGAGCATTTACAGTAATATTCTGTCCAATGAGCTAACAACAAGCATTGCCTACAAGTGTGTAGAATGTGATTAAAACATATTTAGTGCAAATAAATGCATCACACCTTTAAATGTGTTGGGTGAGCACAATACAGTTCAAACTTTTTCGTTGTAAGGCCCCCATTGTGTTGGGTGCATCGCTTTGTGGCCCCCAAATAAAGACTTATAATCTTAAACTTTTCATTTTAAAACAATTTTAATTTAATCAAAAACATATTCAGTTATACAATGCTGGAACATCAATTCTTTTGGTTGGTGGTCTTATTTTTCTGATGATTGATCGCATCAAATTTATGATAAATTTCTATATTTCATAAAATGCCCAAAAATCTGTGGCCCCCCTGGATCCATCATGGGTCCCCCCCAGTTTGAGAACCACTGGCTTAAGCTTGCCAATGCAAATCATAGGTAACACAAGATGGAAAAACTTGTTTTTTTATAGGTACACTGTAAAAACACTTATTTCAATGTACAATTTTATTAAAAAGATACTGTGTGGTTACATTTTTAAGATGCTTACATTTTTTAATTATAAGCCAAATTGGCTTTACAAGTCACTCAAAGTATATTAAACCGACTTTAAAAATCTTAATTTTAATTCAGTTTAATATCATTTGTGATTTGTAACAGCAATTTGATTGAACTTTTCTACTACATCCTTTAATTTAAGGCATTAAATAGATTTTTTTACAGTGCAAGAATCTTTTGTTCCTGAATCTGACAATTTTGTCGTCCGAATACAACCGCTAGTACTGCCTAAGGTAAAACATTTAATAAAATAGGTTATATCAATTCTTATCGATTACCAAAGATGTGATGAATTATGATTGGTCCCTCATTATTGTATCACATCGCTTGTGGTTATAAATCTATTTAGATGTACACCAGATCTATTATTGTGCATGAGAAAAAAGCTGAATTGTCCAAGGGTCCCAGCACTTGACATTTAATCTAGGGCGAGGATTTGACCTCTAATCAATAAATGTGGGCCCATTTAAACCAAAGCCCATTGCATTAATAGCGCTTTGATATTCAACAGATTAATTTTCCTAAATAGGCTCTGGGTCAGTGGACCTTGATCCCATTGAGGAGATGAAGAGGAACCTATTTCGCCATATGGGTGCTTGATGTTCAGAACATGCTTTTCAATGGCAGAGAGTGCCAATCAACTCTGCTTTGTCCTCAAGGGGTCAATCGATACGAACTAAACGTTCTACTACATGTCTTTGAGACCGAGGCACAATCCCAGATTAATTACTTTGCCATTGAGATGAGAATATATAAATGTGTAGACATCCATTCCACCGAGCGGAGTTCATCTTCTTAATATACATTACTCTTAAGAAGAGTCTCTATAAACCAATCGTTAATATATGTAGATGCTTTTAAAATCTTTATGCTTTTTTGTTCATAATATTTACAAAGTAAAACTTTTAATAAAAATTATTTATTATTAAGGGCCTACTGATGCTAATAATCTGAACAGTGAATAATTTGACAACAGTTTGGAATAAGAAATGAGAAAGGTGCGTTTTGACGGACTCATTCTCGTTGGTTGTACTGGGCATAAAACTGAACAAATATCAGTAACATGACATCTATTAGGCAAATTGTTATTTCCCCAGAGTGAGAACATATTCTCAACTTCTCACTTTTCGAAAAAAAAATTGTTGTTGTTTATTTGACTAATACTTGCTGAAAGTGTTTCAAAGCTTTGAAGGTTAATTGGAACTTCAGGATCTCTTACATTAAGACAGCCGATGATGGAAACAGGAAGCACTTTCACTCGCTTCACAAAGTTCAGAGAACTTTAAGAAATATGTTGGCGGGTGAGCGGTTAGTGGCATCCCTAACTGAGGATTCATCAAAGATTCCCCCTTGGAACAACACAGCCAAAAAGAGAGAGAGAGAGGAGTACAGAGGGGAACAGCCGGCGAAGTAGACTTCCTCTGATGAAAGGGTCACTGGCACCTGTAAATCTACGGTCTCACGGTGCAGCTGTGAGGACTTCAGCAGCTTAGCACAGAGGACCTTAAAGCACCTTCCCCCCACATCCCCCAAAACACACACACAAAGAAAAATGATGGGGGTGGATGAACAGGAAAATGACTTGGGAGACATCCATACAGTCTAGCTACAGTGATCATGTACAGTCTACAAGGGTACCGTGAGGATATGAGTTTGTTGTTGTCTAAAACAACAGTTGCAGAAATGTAACAGCTTGCCAAAGAAACTGGAGTGGTGCAGCTCCACCAATGTTCACATCGGTCTGACTGTGTGCGATCATGAACAAGTTCCTTACTCAAGACAATTTGACAAATGCTGGACTTGGCTCAAAACTAAGGTTTTGCTTTAAAAGACAGGAAGTTGATCTGTATAAATAGAAAGGTAGACTTTTAACAACATTTTTTAAATAATCTGTGGAAAACTGAAAACTAAACCGGTGTAAAGTCAAAAGATCCCTAAGTCTCTGTACAATTCTGCCCCTTGCGAGTCAGCGATGAAGATCTATCAATTTTTTTTGCCTGATTCATCATCTTCTTTACATACTGTCACTTCTAAAAACATGTTTCTCAACAAAACACAAACTTTTAGGTACTGACTATAGTGCAAACATGCAGGACAAGTTTATTATTTTACGCTAAAATTCATCAGCAGGAAAAAATAATCATGTATTATAATGCACGTCATGCCTATGGCTGCCAACACACATGATCCCTGCTGATTTTTATGAAGGAGTTAAAAGGATACATTACCCAAAAATTCTGTCACCATTTTTCACTCTCGGGTTGTTTCAAACCTGCATAAATTGCTTTGTAGTGTACAGTATAACACAAAAGAAGATATTTTAAAGAATTTGGGAAACTAAGCAGTTCTGGGACACAAATGACTACAATAGTCAGGGCTGTACAGTGCTATGAAAAAATCGGTCTGTGCTAAGAATAAATGTAATAGTGTAGCATGTGTGCGATACAGTTTGGCAGGTGCATTAGACAGAGCCGCTTGTTTGTGTGAAGTGCGTTTGTCATTGTGCTTGTTCGTGTGTGATCTGCGTGATGTGGTAAAACATGGAAGGAATCACAAAAGCGGAATTCTACTACGTTATTTAAATATGTCATCTACGTGTCTATGAGTGAATGAGTTGCACACTTTAACGTTACAAGCGTGACACTCGTGGATTTGCCTGTATCTTACTATACGAGCACATGAACACATGAACTTCATCCACAACGTTGTTCTAAGTTTATTTTACGAGCATTTCACTGTTTGAGTTAAGCTACTTTCAAACACTGTAACTCAAGCGTCTTCGCGACGACCCGCCAAAATAAAAGTCCACTTAATTTGAACCAGATGATAAAATAATAAACTTGTAGTAAATTTCCAAACAGTAGTTAACAATGTAGTATACTTTAATATTTACTATAGTAAGGTTCAAAATATACTTTAGTACACAAGAATTTTACTGCACTCTAATGTAGTAAAAACTATAGTATACAACATTTTTATGGACAAATGTATTTACTACTGTATAGTAAAGCACTGAAAATACAGAAATCAGAAAACTTTTAGTAAAAATTATATGGCCCTAATTTATCCATTGTATAACGTTAATGTCATTTTTACCTGTCTATTTATGTGATGACCTGCACTTTTTTTAAAGATGATAACAGACGTATACTTGTGCTACAACTGTTTGGCCTGTGCTACAAAACGTTGAACCTCTGTAGCACCGGTGCTATGTGCAAAAAAAGTTACAGCCCTGACCATAGTAAATATTTTTCCTATTAGTCAATAGTGCCCCAGCACTGTTTGGTTACAAGCATTCTTCCAAATATTTTTTTGTGTGTGTTTAGCAGAACAACAAAATTGATCAGGTCTCTAGACTAACTTTTTGCACTGGTTGCACTGGTGCGCCTAACTTTTTTTCTTAGGTGCACCAGCACAAAAGTTAGGTGCACCCAAATTTTTGACCGCATCGCATTTAACAATAAAAAAAGAGAAAAACAATCAGTGTCAATCAAATCTGTCTAAAACTTTTATGTTTTGTTTTATGTTTTACCAGTTCACTTTTTTTTAAATCGCTATCCATATAGGCAAAATTGACTTGTAAATGATTAACTAACAATCTGGTCAACATAAAGTTCTTTATTTGAAGCACAATTCTACAAGAAAGGTAACTTACTGAAAAAGTGTTGGTGCTTAAAGTGCTTCACTGAACTGAAATTTAAACTTAAAACATCTCAAGATAAATGGACCAGGGCTTGACATGGGAGGTTGATGGCTCCGTGTCAGAGCATTGCTTATGATTTTCGGACGGATCAGGCCTTAACTTAACATTATTCATGAAAAAGTTGTTAATCGTTCTTTTCATCTTCTCTCATCATCCGCGGCTACATCCACTCTGTTTAACTGACGGGCCTATAGGCTCCTCCCCTCTCTGTCTGACTGCAGCACACGCATTTTCACATGTACACACCAGAGGTTGCTAGACTTTTTATTGTCCGTCATTTTATTGTCCGTTCATTCCAAAAAATCCGCCATAATCTATTATTACCCGTCACTACGGTGCAAGGTGGCGTTAGGTGGTAATTAGTATGTTCGTGACGTCATCACGCTGTACTTGCGTCTCGGAACTTGTTGTATTTTAATACAACTGAATGCCCAATAAAGCCGTTGTTGTTTATATTCATCTATATATTTAATGTTTTAATGTTTATGTTCATATGTGACTCGATCTGGGAAAACCCAACACATGGTGCAAATTTATATATTACAATTTTTGATACCATATTGAAAGCCCTTTCCAAATCAGTTTTTATTCTGCTCATACCTTGTGTATGTAACAAAAGTTATGGCTGAGGTCGGCTGAAGCACTAGGATTTTCAGGAACGGAATTTAGAGGAAAACGGGTTTAAAGTTAAGTGATGAAAATAAAAGCACAACAGTCCAGTATCACAAGTAAAAGTCACTTTACAGTAGTAAAAGACTTACTCTAATAACAATTTAATAAAAAAACATTTCCTAGTGTTGAAGTCTATAAAAATACTGTACAAAACCGTTTGAATAAAACGAAAGTAAGGAAAATGGTGCAGGCACACTTAAAGAATGAGAGCTCTGCCATTATCACAAGGAAACTAGCAAACATTACGGACAACAACTAATAAGCAGTGAAGCAAGTTTTACCTTGTTTATCATGTGCATAGTGTCTGGACTTTTGATCATCCCTTGTATGTTTTGCGATCGGATAACTCCCGGTGCTGCAGACGGGGAGCTCTGTCATCTCACGAAAACATTGTACAAAAAACTTTGCATGCCGTAGTTTACACAGGACTGGTGAAATGTGCATTGATACTCCTTCATTCTTCATGTTATGTGGTTTACTTTGATAGGTGAACTGTCTTTCCCGCGTCCCAGCGCGACATCCGACGGGTTTTCCCAGATCGCATCACATATGTCTAGTCAGTAACAATGACAGGTGAAAACACGCACGTCCCTTCGCGAGCATATCACGCTCTAATGAAGGGAAACGGGGAGTTACAAATTGCCCTCATTGTAATCCGTCAAAATGACGGACGGACGGACGGCCTTCAGATTTTTACGTCACTGGTAAAAAAATCTGTCAATGACAGAGAATTTTCGGTTAACGCGAGGTACACACACGTACAGGAATATCTGGACCACGGCCAATCAGAGGGGGGTCCGCCCTTCACTATCTCTGATTGGTTTAGACCACGATATGGGCCTAATGTGTGTCTGTTGTTGAATCACAGGGAGACTTTCAGAGTCGCAGAGACTTTTTTTCTCCCTCGAACGGCTGGTCGCACCAGTGCGACCTCAGATTTTTTTTAGTCGCACCATTGAGAAATAAGGTAGCACGTGCGACCAAATTGGTTTTTGGTTGAACTGTCCCTTTATTAAATGCACGAATTAGCATCAATACAAAAGGCTGTATATCGTTCATCAACCAGAAACATTAGATATGTGTCCTATATTTAAACTTGCAACATTATACACTGCACACTTTCCATTGTGCCACAGATTCAATTAGTTAACATATCAGTATTTGAATTACATTTTGTCACATACGCTGAGACAAAAGGCGAATTGTAATGACGTTTAAAATATTCATTGGCTTGTCACCTAATCTGACATGTATAGACCACGCTTATTGTCCATATACAGTATGTCATTCATCTACGTTGTTCCATATCACATACTCATGCCTTAAAAGACCATAGGATCGTCTCCTAAAGTTGTCACTTGCGATTATCTTTGGCATTTGTTCCTTCTTAAAAGCAGGCCGGTCTATTCTATCCACGGGTCTGGTAACACTACACGCTCAATATAACAATGTCAGGTGTCGTGAGCCCACTATAAGGCTCTGACAGCAGGCAGCGTGTGTCACAGGAGCCCATTGTTATTTTGGAGGGAGCATGTGTTTGTCTTGTAGTGGCTCAGGTTTCTGTTCCCTGCGCTGTGCGTCCACCACGCCGGGCCCAAGTCGCTGTGATGGATGGCGACCCCGGCTGCCGGCGTTCACCCCACAATACCCCTCTCCCAGTACATTCCCCAGGATCTTATTTACATTCTATCCAAAGAGCAGAGGGTCTTGAGATGTCTTTTTATGGGACACAATGGCTCCTCCACGTCAACTCGCACCACGTCAGATTTCAGAATAGAGAACACAACCGAACTGAACAATGTCTCACCTGTCCTGGTCCGTCAGTTCGTTTTCTCAGATTTCTGTCGTCGCCGTGCAGCGCTGTGATGTGAACCTGGCAGAACGTGAAAGTGTCTGATATCAAACTACCACAACTTAAAACAGTTTAAAGACATGGGTAAAACAACATATTTATGTGCAAATGTGGGTTAATCTCACAAGACATGTCAATCATGGTTCATTGCAAAATCAAAAGAAAAAAAGAATTATATTTTGCATAGAAATAAAATTTAGAGGAACATTAAAGCAGGGCTTGACATTAAGCATTGTCATGTGGTTGTCCTTCGGACAAGTAAATTTGTCATTCACTTGTCCGACTACAAAAATTACTTGTCCAAAGATAAAAAAAGATATTTCATTTGAATTATAATATAATATAATTGTTTTGGACTTAGATTGGTCAAGTTTGCTTCTAAGCATTTTAACTAGTGTCCACTTTGGCCGCCTGAATGTGGTTATAGGCCTACTCTCCGTGACTGCTATAAAACAAAGGCAAGAAGTAATTATAATTAGTGTTAAGGCTGTAAGTTAACTTCTTTTGCACATAGCACTGGTGCTAGAAAGGTTTAAAGTTTGGTAGCACAGGCAGAAATGTGCAAGTGTAGTTCATCATGAATAAGCAGATAACTGACAAAAGACATTAATGTTACATACAGATGGATCAATTAGGGTCATATCATTTTTAGATTACCTAAATTTGTTTTAATATTTCTAAGTTCTGTGTTTTTCCTTTTATACTATACGATAGTGGTATATTTGTCCACATAAATTACTGTAGGATACTATAGTGTTTACTATAGTAAACTGCAGTAACATTTTTACTATATTGTTTTTGAACTTTACTATAGTATACAGTGTTTATCAATTTACTACAAGGGCACTTCAATTTTCAATAGTACACTACAGTATTTTTTGTCTGAGTGTTCAATTTAATGGGACTTTTATTTTGACGGCTCTTCGGGAAAACGCTTGTTTGCCGATAGCTTCACTCAAACACTAAAACGATCATAAAATAAACTCTCAGAGCAACTCTGGAGATGAAGTTCATGTGTTCATATCCTCGTACAGCGCAGACGCAGATCAATCCTCGACCATCACTCGTGTTGTATGTTAAACTGTGCACATAATTCACTCAGACACAGAACAGCCAGATGACATTTAAATAACAGGATTCCGCCATTGATTATTGTCACACACAAACAAGCACAACCACGACAAACACGCAGCTCTGTCTAATGCACATATTCTTATTATTCTACATATGTCGCACTGGTTTTTTTCAAGTTACTTGTCCGGTCGGGCAAGTAAAATTCTCTCTCACTTGCCCATACAAAACATTCACTTGTCCCGGACAAGCGCTAATGTCGAGCCCTGATTCAAGTTTTTGGCATTGTGACATTTTGATAGCAATAAGGCACAATGATCATACCGCTGAGGTGTTTCCTACCATCCCATAATTCCCATATGATGACTTTCATTACTGTAGCAAGTTTTTCTGTATGCGGTTGGGGGTTGCACCATAAAGTTTTAGTGCAACAAATCTTAATGGTCCTTAAACAAAATAAAAAATATGAATATTAAAAATAATAGCATTTATTTCCTTCCTGTTTTTCTTTGACCCTCATGAAAACATGAACCATTGTTTTATTATAGTAAACACATAGTAATCGTGTTTTTTGGGGGGGGGCTTATTGCCATATAAAGCACTTTGGAAGGCAAAGCTGGTCCAGAAAAACTTCCTGTTTCCGTTTTTTACACAAACGTTTAAGCAAAATACCTCTAACAGAACATTTATAACACAATCAACAAATATCTTTAATTATATGTAAGATTTTGAAATAAAATAAAAATGAAACCGGAAGTGCTTCTGGACCACTTTACAACTGGTGAAGAGGTATGACCATAGTTTTGGTTAAAGAATGTGAGACCATGCTGGTTTTTACTACAAATACCATTGAACTATTTTCGTAAGGGGGTAGCCTATGTGACAGGACATGATCTTGACAGGTTTTGTGCATTTCACCCACATATTGTTGCCTATGAAGTGTATCATACTGGATCATGAGACATCAACACTTATCATTCTTCTTTGTATTCGTTTAGCTTACAACAAAAATCAAAGTGTATAACAGACGGAAATCTCAGTCCCAACGCCTCATTTCATTTAATGATTGCTTTTATATATGAATATGTATAAACCATCAGCCCGGAGAATGTCAATTGAGCCCAGATGCTTCCCCTGACAGAAATCCTTACCTTTACATGAATATTTCCCTCACTCTCCCGCTGATGTTCGTTTAATATTTAAATCATGTGACTTCATTCCGATAAAAAATGGGGGTGGGGGGGGTAAGCAGAAGGAGAAAGGAGAACAAAATCCATCGCCTCAGCCGTATTTCGCCTGAGGTCTCGCCACAATTACCCTGAGGAGAACTTCATCCGCGTGCTTCCCGCGCTTTTCCATTCCTCGCCATGCGCGCATCAGCACCGCCGCGCGCTGCTCGCGAGGGAGGAATCGCGCGCTCGGCGTTGTGCAGGTGTTAATTGGCCTCCTGAGTTTGCTGTATTGTCAGGGTAAAGGTGGTATCCTTGATGTATCAGCACACTCGACACCGGTGACCGATCCTGTCAAGTCCAACATGCTTCGTGCATATCCTATAGGCCTATCTAATTAAAAAAATCAGACCATCGATTATAAATGGGAAAAAAGAATAAACGCGCACAAACAAAAGCGTTGGCTTACCCTTCAGAGAATTGCCTGTTCATAAGTAATGTACGAAAAACACATTTACCATGATGTCACGTATACCATGATATTTCTGGTTAAACTGTGGTAATCTGCCAAAAAAAACATGGTAACTTCACTTTTAATATAGCAATGAATAGAGCTGTGTTTTGTTTTATATTATATTTTGTCATATTTAAATTACGCGTAATAACTTCAATGGATTAAGATGTCAGATAAATATTTTTGCCTGGAGTTTTTTGATCCCAAAAAGGCCATACAGTCGTTTTTAGCTATATTTTTTGTTGTTTGTTTTGTCTTTTGAGGAAAACCGGATAAGTGGTTTCCTACTTCCTATTTTGGGACACGTTTTCATAACAAGATGCATATTTGTGAAACCGATAAAGGATTACACCTCACAACTTCTGTTAAAAGCAACAAACATGACCTCATTGTACGTAAATGAACAAAACAAAACAAAGCACAAAAAAAAAAAACAGGCGACCAATGATGAACCCCATGTCTTCAATGAAGCTTGAAGGTTGTATTGCCTTGACACTCAAACTTGCTTAGATATTTGACTGTTTCATAATTTAGCAAACTGTTAAATAGATATTTTAGGCCTTAACTATATTTCATTATCATTTTTATTCTTTTCATGTAAGAGCTAAAAGAGACCCATCACACGATATGACCATTCGGCATGTTCTTTGAAAATGATAATGACTGCTGCTTGCAAAACATAACAAATGTTTGCCGAATTTGTTTCCCAGGACGAAAGTCAAATATTAACCATCTTTCACCCGCAGCCCTGTTGGTTTCTAGTAACGTCTGCTATTTCTCATTGAATTTTGAATTTCTTTTGAGGCGTGGGACTTCATTTGCAACTGGTGCTTCTACGTCCATCAATCGTGTATCAGTAAACAAAAAAAAAAGATTATTTAATTGAGAATACACCTGAACTGAAATACAATCTATGATGCGAGTATTCTGTTCGGACAGGCAGCTTGTTGAGCCACTGTGTTTGTACGTAAATCAATGAGTCGAGATTTACAAAACATAGCAGCACAGAATTCAACCCAACCAAATACTCCTCCTTGCTTGCTATGTTAGACGTTCAGGTTATTTATTATTTATTCATTTCTCTCTGCAAGTTCTTTGAAACGTGTCATTATTAATACAGCTTTGCAATTGAAACGTGACTTTAAAGAAAGCATTTAGCTGCGATTGAGGAATGATCTATTTGGATGTAATGGACACATTAGTAATTCCTCAGCTCACAGTTAATCAGCTGTAATTAGCGCTCCGACCATTTGCCGTGATGGATCTTAGACTGGACACTCCCGCAGTGCCGGTGGATGGTATCTGCCTTTTGTTCATCCCTCCGTCATTAATACCTACTAAAAAAGGCTGCAGGTCAAAGGTCAGCTCCTGATGCTCGGGCAGGAATTCCTCCAGCGTTTGAGGTCCGTCTCCTTTGCTATCCACAGCAGGAGTGTTAAAAAGGGCAGTCATCCCATCTACTGGGTCTAAGTTTTTAAGGACTATCCTGAAGCTTACCATAAAACAGAAATCAAGTTTTATCATTTCTAATCTTATAATAATTGATATTATTTACCAATAGAGCTATTCATATTCGTTATAAAGTTGACCTTCATAGCACAAGTAAATCACTGTACACTATTGACTTGTAAAGGTTCTTTATAATGTGAATGTAAATGCATTTTAGATGCATTTTACCTAAACTCTCTGAAAAGTTGAGTTGAGTTTTAATATGTAGTTTTAAGAGTTTTCACACAGTACTTTATGTTTTTGGTTTATGTTGACTGAAAAAGAATATAAATGCAGTGGTACCTTGAACATGTCTTTGGCAATACAGTAGTTAAAAGAAGAACATAGTTCAAAATGTTTTGTCAAGGAGCAAACTTTTGCATTGCAAGATTTCTGTTAAAAATGGTTGGAATTGTGTTCAGTATTCAGAGGTTTTCTTTCAGTGGATTTCCTCTGCTATGCTGCAGCTCGTACTGTGAAAAGAATGCATGTAACATGATTTAATACAGCAATCTTTTTGTAAGACCTATACTGCCACCTCGTGGTACAGATCGTACATTCCACATATTTTCAAAAAATAATTTCTTCCTGCTTGTGTCACTGAACCTAATAAATCGATTTGATTATTTTTTTATTAAATCGTCTTTGTCTATTTTAATGGTATTTTATAATTTTTTAAATAAAATCTTATATATGAAAAATCGGACTTATTTCATAGTATATTCATTTTTGATCCTAAAATACATCTTATTAACTTTAGCATTGTGTTGTTGAAACATAAATGTGAATTTGTTTTGCAGAATTCAAGGTCTGCAAACATTGCAACTTTTTTTGTTATTTTAACCAGTTTGTCCATTTGTCCGTGTTTTCATTTGGAATTTGGGGGAATGTTGTCACTAGTTCACAGAATGAAACAAAGATAATTATTTTAGTTAAAATACACACCTATCAATAGAGAATACAGAAAAACTGAAAATATAGCTGTTTAGACCACTTCACAAAATTTAAACAATGGTCCAGAAGCACGCACGGTTTCAGTTTTTTTTTTATCTTACACATACAGTATAATTAAATCAGTTAAAAGATATTTGTTTAACATTTTAAATTGGTTATAATTATTCTGTTGGTTGTATTTTGTTCAAACGTTTGTGTAGTGAAACATGAGGTTCTTCTGGACCAGTGTTAAACCAGCGTTGATTACGTCATCTGAAGTGGTCTATTCACAAAATTTAGGCCTACAGGTTGGGCCCAAAAAGACAGCTACAGAGTCCCATGTGTACTGCGTGGGGTCTGTCAATAATTTACTTCTTTTTCATTTTTTAATAAAAAAAAAGAAACAAATTCTAAGCTGAAGTTGAAAACTAAATAAGACATTAAAATGTAAAAGTGAAATTTAAATGCAAAACTCAAGGACATGACTCATTATTGTGGTTGCTTTGTAACGTAAGCATGATAGTTATGTAGGAAAATAACTTAACCTGACGCTATACACATGTTATGTAGACGAAGCTTAAAATACCAAATTCCATTGGTCTTCTTTTTCTAAAGCAGGAATTCATCCAGTGACAGTCTCAACTCTGCTCGGTTTGAGTCTCTTGCCATTCAAGCATGACAGAAAGATGAAGAAGAGTGATTGATGAATGATGCTGTAAGGCTCTGTAAATCTCTTCTACAGCAGGTAGGCTCAGTGTTTTGGAACAGGCAGATTGCTGCCTCTGCATCAGTAGGTGCTAATAAGACACCCCCTCCCATCCACAAACACACACACATTCCTCAGAGCTGCCACCGCCTACAAATAAGGAACCTGACATGACTGACCTCCAGATGGGGGTCATCGTTGGGTCACCCCACACATACACCCTCATCTCACCCTATCCCAACTTCATTTCTGATAGAATCATTATTACATTTACCCATCAATCACATTTTAGATTAAACTATTTCTTTTGTAGAAGCGTAACACAAATGAAAGATTCATATTATAAATAAATAGGACGTCTTCATTGATAAATCTGCATCCATATATAGGACCTAATAATAATAATGATAAAGTTCAGTGGGAATAGGATTTCTGAGGTTTATTTGTTTGTTCGGACTGTTGTAAACTGTACAGGATCTGTACTGATGTCAAATATTGGGATCACATTATAAACACTAGGTGGCAGCATCTCTTTCATTTTATTGCAACGGTACACTTTCTAAGCATTGCTAGTGCAGGGATGTAGAGAACAACTAGGGTGATATGAAACACTTTTTTATAGTCAGAAAAAGAGATATGATTGCTTTAAGCAATTTACTGTATATGGACAAAAAGACACGTCTGTGTCAATAATTTGGCATCCATATATATAATGTATGGTTTGTTACAGCATAAGATAATGTGTATCAACATTATAGATGTGCGTGTATACACTACCGTTTAAAAGTTTAGGGTGACTCGTTTTTTTCCACATTTTAGAATAATAGTAAACTATAACACGTGTAATAAGGGAATTATATTTATATGTAGGAATTATATTTACACTAAGAGAAATTCCAAATGAATCCAACAGTGTTATTACAGCATCTTCAATGTAGGCACCCTTTGACTTGGGTTTGTAAAAATGTTCTCTTAGCATTTTATTAACCAGCTTCTTGGTGTATCACCTTGGGGGGATTTTAAGGATTATTACTTAAGGTCTCGTCTATAAGGAGGCCTTTTTGGCTGCTTTTGCCACATTATTAAGTCAAAGTCATGCATTTCAAAAATACAGTTTAAAACAAATTGTGGATTTCTAATGAAGGTAAATGAATGTGTTGGCAATTATTTGGTCTACCAAAAACATTTCAAACCTTTAAGCATACCCTTTCAGATTAAAACATTTCAGCCAAGGGACCCTATAAGACTAACAGAATTGTATACCAGTCAAAAGTTTTGCAACTCTTACTGTTTATTTCTTTTAGTTGTTTTCTTCACATTTTAGAATAGCAGTAAGCTCATTAAAACCGTGGTAATTGTAAATGGGAGTCATGCTGTGTCTAAAAACATACAAAATAACTTAGCATTGTTATATTTTAGTATCTTCAAAGTTTTCTTATTTTGCCTAGAATTTGCAAAATCGTTCTCTTGGCATTTTATCATCCAGCTTCTTGAGATCTCACCTCGGGAACCTTTTAAACAGCATTGAAGGAATTTCCATCTATGCTGGACTCTTACTGGCTGATTCTATTATTCCATTATTTGGTTCAAGTAATCCTTTAAAAATATTTTTAAATAATACTTTTGTTTTCTTATAAAATAAATTAATATGTTGGCACAATGATATTTTTGTCCATAAAAGTAATTTCAACACATTCAGATTAAGACTTTTGGCAAGTGTATCTATATGTTTGACTGTATAATGATATGTACATTCATTTGCCTTTTCACAAACTGTTTTGCTTAACACACCACAAACTATTTAAGTCAATTTTTTTTTTAACCTATTTAGCTGTTGGTACAGTATATTGTTCATGTAAGACCCCGTTGAACCTTCGCATCTTCCAGCTCAAATGTTGACACATGCTAATAACATCTGACAAATGTTAATGTTGGCTGAAAATCAACTGGACTCTTCTGGTGTCCGCTGAGCTTCCAGGGGCTCGACAGTAATCGCAAGCATAACACAGGGCTATTTTCAAAAATCCATATAGAAATAACTCGGCAATTCTGATGAAGGTTTAATATATTTTACTTAAGCATTAAAACGTCATATTTAATGTAATTTATGTGTTCAAAGGTGTCAGTTATATTAAAGTTCTTAACTCCACAAAAGGAAGCCATTGAGCCGAAGAAAAATATGAATACACTGCGGTATTTCTCAAAATAGTGTAATATTTGAGGAACGGTCTAGAGTACAGCATAAATATTCTCTTATGGTAATTCTTCTGCTAATGCTGTGGTCCCTGTCTTACAGTCGAGTGCCCTCCGGAGTGTCATCTCTGTCAAACACCTGCAGTCTTCACATTTCCTGTTGCCAGTTTAGAAACCACAGTGACATTCAGATTTAGGAAAAACCAAAATGCTGTGCCCCGAAATATTGCTGAGGCTTGTAACAAAAAAATGGCTCTTTGAAAACGTGAACTCGAAGGCCTTGAGGCTTTATTTAAATATTCACAAAAGGAGAAAATGAATGACTTCAAAGGAGCTGAAGGTAAAATGGGATTGTAGTTTTTGTGTTTATTATACAAAAGCCAACACGCTTATGATAGAGCGAGGCTTTTAGAGAACAAGAAGCAGGAATTGTGATTATGGTAGAGTTTTACAGAAATGTTTCTCATTTGCTTTGATCAGGTTCGCATGGATTATCAGAGCATTGTCAGGCAGTCTTTGAGTGACATATTAGACGTCGGACGGCTTGGTTGAAAAGAGGAATTAGAAAGAACTTCTTTCAAACTTTTTGTTGCGTTTTTAGGATTTTATAGATGTTAATCTTTTTATTAAATTTCTCTATTTCAATTGTAACCAATATTTGACCGAATGGGGAACCATTGTATTTGCATACTGAACTGACTTGATTTGAATATTATTTGAATACTGAACTGTGATTGATGTTTTTTTAATAATTTAAAGATATTGTAGCTGAACTGAAACTGTAAAAACTGTATAAATGAATTGGGCAACACTTTACAATGAGGTTCCATTTTTTTAACAATAGTTGACATAACCTAACAATAACCTTAATTAACGTTAATTTGAACATTATTAAATCAAATGCATTTGGTAATGCATTATCAACTAACATTCGTACTGTATTTACGAACATATCATATTTATTATTTATAAATGCTGAAAAATATTGTTTTTAATTGTTTGTCATTAAAGGGATAGTTCACCCAAAATAAAAAATTGTATTCCTCATGTTGTTTAAAACCTGTACTTCTGTGGAACACAAAAGAAAATATTTTGAGAAACGTGTGAGTGAGTTTTGTGTCCATACAATGGAAGTCAATGAGGTCCAATGTTTGTTGGCTACCAACATTCTTCAAAATATCTTCTATTGTTTTCTGCAGAAGAAAGTCATGCTGGTTTTGAACAATCCGAGGATGAGAAAATAAACGTTCATTTTTAAGTGAACTATCACTTTAAATAATGAATTGTATCATACCCTACACCACAAAAATGCTCAAAGAAAGTGTTTTATCCTATAATGTTAGATTTAAAACAGCTGCGATATGAATCCCTGGAATCAAATGAAGCCTTTAAACCTAAAGACGTTAAAGCGATCAGCATGACATGTTGGAAAGGTCCCGCACTACAAATATACTTTGTAAATAGCTTTAAAATCTTCCTCTTGAGCGTGACACTTTCATCAAACAACTCTTTGGAGCGTAATCTTGCGGCCACGTTAAAGAAAGCCAGCGGTTAAAAAATCTCGCACACAGCAGGTCTGTGATGCGGCTGTAATCTGATGTTAATTAATCCTGCGGATTGACTGTCGGCCGGCAGAGGACTCAATCTCTGTCAGCAGTGTCACGGGGGCTCTCACCCACAGTGATACCATAAGACACTTCAGCTTCTTGACAAATTTAATTTGGATTAATTTTTCATAAAATACCGGCGATGTGACATAATCTTGGATTGGCCTAGAAATGGACAGGAAAACCGATAGCCTCTAATTAAGATACGGCCTCCGAATGGCGAACGCTATCCTCCGATTTCGCCGTGATCGGTTTAGTCAGGCTGTGATATCACGTCCCCTTGAATACATCAGTATGGTGCAAGAAGTGTTTAATAAGATGTGTATTTTAAGCAAAATATCATGATTTTATTGAACTTGTTTAGCTCGCAAATTCACATTTCGAAACATAAAAGTGCAATATCAATTTCCATAAACATTTTAATATTACAGAAACAATTGTTCCACCTTTGCATTGATCAACGTATTAAGAGAGAGAGAGTAAAATAGAAAGTATTGGTCAGAAAATGATTTGGTATACAGAGAAACCAAATGAGCACCAAAGCTCAACCATTCTGGTTGCATGCACCAACCACTACACCACCGCCCCAATAAATCATAAAAGTTTAGACTTTATAGGATTAAACTCAACGATGCATTTGGATGTGTCTTGTCTTATTTATGCCACAAAGGAAACATTTATCGGTCTCAAAGGGGTTGTTCACCGCTGTGTCGTCTTTGCAAACTCGAGCAATTGACTACATCCAGCTCTGTCACTTAATATTTATCTCTGACGCCACTTAGCGAGAAGAACATCTGGGACACAGTTGCATTCATTGTTCAGTGAGCTTTCTTTCACAGTTCAACCCACCGACAGCAATGAATGTTGATTGTGACCTTTTCTATATTTCTCAAAGTCAAAGTTTCTGGGAGCCGTCCGAGGTCGCCGGTAGCGTCGCAAGGCCGAGCCTTGCCGTTGTCTCCAGGAGGCCGTGCTTAAAACTCGTCTTTGCCGGGGGTACGCGGATGCGTGTTCGGGTGGGGGGTTGGCAGGCTCGATAGGGCTTGGCCGCAGGGCACAATCAACGGTCGATGGTTTTTTTCAATTTATCTCAAACTCACCGACAGCGTTGAATGTTCACTGAGGCAAACGGTGGCCTGATGGTGAGCCGACTTGACAGCCTGCGCAGAGGTCGCCGTGGAGACGAGGCGAGCGGCGGGAGGGTGCGTCCCACCTCTCTGCGCTGTTGAGACATAGCGCAGGTCAACTACTCCAAAAATACACCACAACAGTCTAGAATAGGACAGGTCACCCAAAACCTGTATATGACTAATTCGACTGTAAGAACACAAAAGAAGATATTTTGAGAAATGTCTCAGTGGTTTTGTGTTCATACAATGGAAGTCAATGTTGTTTGTTTCTTCAAAATATCTTCTTTTGTGTTCTGCAGAACAAAGAAAGTCATACAGGCTTAAAATGACGTGAGGGCGAATAAATGAAAGAATTTTTGTTTATTTGGGGGAACTATCACTTTATCCAATAACGTTATACAGACACATGCTTCCCTCCTTCATAATCCAGTTAAACCCTAATACATTTCAATATCAGTGAATCACCTCTACTAAAAATATCTAGAATCAACTGACAGCACACAAGAGAAAACAGATAAAAGCAAGAAAATGAAAAAGAAGAAAAAATGTTCTATGAAATATTAATAGCATTTTTAGTTACATATGTTACTTATTACAAAATACAAAAATAGCCCTTAAATGAACTATTGGAGCGCATTACAAGAATAATAAACTCAATGTCTATTAAAAAAAAGGGAAATAAGCAAGTTCTTGAAGTCGTGGTAATGTAAGAACAGGACAAATCATCTGTCTGTTCTCATCTGTGTAGCAGGCCTCACCTTGACCGCGGTGCAGGAGGGGGTCGGACGCCCAGAAGGGATCTGACCGGCCACCACAGCCAGTGTACACGCTGACCTGTTCTCTGCAAACACACACAGCCGCTATTGCGTAAGCACCGAAACAGGCTCTCAAACCAAAATGTGAATGTTTATGTGAAAAATAATTACTTTGGAATAATCTGAGGTATTCATCTATGTTTGGTTGTAGTCTCTGACTTCTTTCTTTTCTCTGCATATCATTCAACACAGCCAGAAAGAAAAATAACGTGTCAATATTTATAATAAATATTGAGAAATCTAGCATTCACTTTAATGAATGAATGAATGAATTGAAAGGATGGTTTTGAACCATCTTCATCTATTGAATAGCAACCACCGTCGGAGAGACAATTTTGGCGTTGACAGCTGATGGTGTTGACAGTATTTCACATAGTGTATCACACGTTTTAATCAGGAAAATATGACCTCCGCGATGAAGGCTGTCTTTGATTTTGCCAGATATTTTTAAACATTTTCACAAATATCTGACGGTTTTGAAGTAGGCAGACAGCTGTGATTCATTATAAAAAAGGTATATTTTTTAAATGAGGATATTATGAAAAACACTGTTTCTTAAAAAAGACATACTTAAAGTTATGCTTAACTTGGGTTTAATATATATTCCCATAACATGAAATTATTCATGTATTTTATTTACTCTCAAAGTAAAAAAAACGAACATAGTACATTTGTATTAAAGGAATAATTCACCCAAAAATGAAAATGATGTCGTCATTTACTCACCCTCTTGTCATTTCAAACCTGCATTAATTTCTTTCTTCTGCACAAAAGAAGATATTTAGAAAAATGTTGGTAATGCAAAAAACGACGGTACCCATTGACTTCTATTGTATGTACACAAAACCAGTGCAAGTCATTAGGTACCACCGTTGTTCGGTTAACAACTTTCCCTAAAATACCTTCTTTTGTGTTCGGCGGAAGATAGAAAGTCACACAGGTTTGAATTGACAAGAGGGTGAGTAAATGATGCCAGAACGTTCATTTTTTGGGTGATCTATCCCTTTAAGAACGTTCTCAAAGTACATTATTAATTTTAAAACAAAATATGTGAAAGTCGCAAATGTTAAACAAAGTTATATCTCAAACCAATGAAACACAGTCCATCCATCAACGCCCAAAAAGAGAGGGAGAGACACGGAGAGACATGGTGATGAAAGCTAATCTGTATATTAAAGCGAGGATGGATGTGAATTGAACAGCTAACCACACCCCTACCCCCACGCAAATGATACACAGACGTGCAGCGTTAGCTGCGCTTTGACTTGACTGCAGCTCCCTTCTCTACGACACCCTCCCTTTGATCGTTGTGATTACAGTAATTGGGTCTGTAAGATCTTCACACAAGAGGCCTTTATCAGGGCGAAGGAGGCGGACGTCACACGCACACACACACATAAGCCACAGCTTCTAATTACACACTTTACTGATACAGAAAAACACAGTGTCTTCACATTTCAGGCAAGCGGAAGCATCTGTGATGACGTCCACCGGTCGCCGCATGGATGTCCCTCTGTGTAGATGAGTGAATGAATACGTAATTATGCACACGGAGTCCAAAATGATCTACCAAACGCGGGTGAATTGAGAAAATTTACCATCCGTTTATATTTCTGGGTCACATCCACTGTATAGTTAGTTAATAAAAAAGTCTTTAAAAGGATTTTTCATATGAAATGTTAAGGTGAATGTGTGGAAGAAACTCACCCTCATGACATTCCAAAACTTTCTTTCATCTGCAGAACACAAAAGAAGATATTTTGAAGAATGCTGGTAACCGAACAACATCGGACCTCATTGACTTCCATTGTATGGACAGAAAACCACAGAGACATTTCTCAAAATATCTTCTTTTACTTTCTTACAGAAGAAAGAGTCACATACAGGTTTTGAACGACAAAAGGATCAACAAATATTTATTTTTGAACATGTCAAAAGGGATGTGCTAGCATTTCCTATTAGCATCTAAGTTTCTATACAGCTAGGACCTTAAAAAACAGACACAGTGAAAGTGTTTTGTGTTACATTTCTCTTCCTTGAGAGGTGGGCGGGGCTTAGAGAGTGTTGAACTGAAGTTGAGAAGTCACAAGCGGGACGCAAACCAACATTGAGGGCAGAACTAAAAATGTATTTTTTATTACAAAGTGGTAGCGAAAAACTGACATGAAAGTACTAACTGAAAATTCTGAAAATACTCTGAAGAGCAACTCATGTGCTTTAATAGAAGCAAAGAAATGGGACATTTTGTGTAAAAGGATCACTAATACAAATCCGATTAGCGACCTTGAAATAGTACAAACTCTTTTTTTCTTCCTTATACAAAAACTTGTTTTTTAGGTTTGCATAATCAAACAAATCACACGTTTTTTAACATGGCCTCACTTTTGAATCTCACCGTATATCTTTGAACTCGACACACCGTAATTTCGTTTTTAATGTGAGCTGATGTGACACATACTTGGCCGAACCATTAAAGAACCTCATTCTGCAGTCATGGGGCATTCCAGAACCAAAATACCCCATGTGTGATGTCACAGCAGACCCCTCTCAACTTTCCTCCAAACTCTTTCTATTGCGACTTCCTGTTTCCTTCATGCAAGTCTGGGATCTCCTCAAACTTCCTATCACCTACCCTCCATTAAGCTGGCGACCCGCCATGACCCGCGGGCATCAGATAATCGCGGCCGCGACACAAACAGCCGAAGCCTTTCAGTCTGAAATTAGGCTGTTTTCCGACCCCCCCTCTGACTTCATAACACAAAGGCGAGCCAACCGGCCTTTAATTGGACATTATAATTGCAGATGTGAATTAATGGGCCAAACATTGATAGTGTAAGCACATAAACCCGAGCGGGGTAAATGGAAAACAGACCCGGCGCCCGAGAGGAGGGAAGTGCTTTCCCATGGCAACCCCTGGCCGGGGCAGGCATGTATTAATCCGGCCACTTCAGCAGGGCTGTTGTTATGGAGAGAGGCGGGAGATTTTTCTATTGTGTGCGTGTCGAGTGTATGGGGCCGCTGGCTTCAGGGGACGCACGAAACGGGACAGCACGCACGCACACAGTGCTAAATCGTGATGGTCTAAACACAACTGAATCTGATAGCTGACTAGGAATGCAAGTTAACTCACAACCTTCCCACACACACACACACACGCAAAAATGTTGAGACGTTGTGTTTTGTTACCAGCGCATCATGCGTCTTCATTTCACTGACATAATTACAATAAACACTTTCACCCGCCCTCAAGGAGAGCAATTACCTCGCGGCACGCCGAAAGATCTTGTCATCGTGAGGAGCCACAGACAAAACACAGTCTTTTTGACGTCCTGACCTGAGAGAGAGAGAGAGAGAACAGAAAAAAACATTATTCACTCCTGTCAGAAAGGAAATAAAAATGCAATCTGTGACACGAGACGTTTTAATAGTCTGACTAGAATCGGGTTGAATGTTCATCTATCCGTTAGGGCCTGAAGGGAAAAGTTTGCGTGAACTTTGTAGAGTCTGTGAATTCCGGGTTGTTTCTTATTCTTGATAAATCATTTAAGAGCGTGAAGGATTTCTCTGAGCACTTTAGAAGGAAGCTGGAAGATTTTTGGACTTCCTTGAGCAAACACTGACTGTGTGTACACGTAGAGGGGTCAGTCGGAGGGTAGCCTGTGATTTCGGACTCTTCACGGGAGTTCTGCTTTAGTTTGACACTTGTCAGGTTGGGTTATTGATATATTGTTGAAAGATATGTAGAGGAGTTTGAATGCCTTAAGAATGCCTAGACTTTAAATGTCACCTTAGTGAAAATAAACCATGATTTTACTCTGGTTACCACAGTTTTTTGGATTCATTTGTAGTAAAACCACAGTAACCACAAACTGACTCTACAAAAATATATATATAAATAGTTAAACCATTATATTTGTATTCAAATTATGATTATGCATATGGATACTACAATTTTATTATAATGAAACCACGGTTCATTTTACTTACAGAAGGCATTAAAGTAAAATGGCCTGAAGGCAACTAGGTTGCATTTGTAAATTATATCTGTTATATCTATTTACTGATGTGGTCTGAATGATTCAACCAAAATTTGCGTTTCAATTTCTTTATTCAAAATGACAAACGGCCCCACGTATGTAATTTTTATGAAAGGTACTGCTGTTTAGAGTGGCGGGGTCACCTGGCTCCCTCAAAGTCATGTCAACCAAAGTGTAAAATGATTGACAAGTTGAGATTTCCTCTAAATTGGCTGTCAGGCAGTACAGAAATGTATCTATGTGTGGTTTCCATATATTCCTTAAAGCACTTTTAATTGCACTTGTAATGCCCTGATGAATTTGTAGATAAGAATGTGTGGACACTAACATTTTAACGAGTTATTTTACATTTTTCTATACCATCTACTGTATGTATTTTAGGGGCAATATACCTCAAATTTGATACTTCCAAATTTTGGTTATAATATGTATTTAATAATTAGAAAAGATGAATTGCTTTTGCCTCAATTAAAAAAGCATGATTTGGATGAAACATTTAAAATGTTTAGAGCAAAAACACTTATTTGATACTTTTGATCAAATAAACACATGTAAAAGCTGCTTGATGCAATAAAAGAGATTGGTTGTGCTACCACCCTTTGTTGCAAATTATGGTATTTTGTTTATTATCTGATTTCTGAAAACCAAACCGTCCCCAGATTACAGATTTTGACAGTTTTGTCCCATTCATGAGACGTAAAGAGAGAGAGAGAAATCGCCCGTTGGTGCTATTCTTGCTACATGTATCAATCACCCAAAAATGAAAATTCTCTTATCATTTACTCACCCTCATGTCATTACAAACTTTATTTCTTCTGCAGAACACAAAAGAAGATATTTTGAAGAATGATTTTTTTGAAGAAAACCGAACAGCACCGATCCCCATTGACTTCCATTGTATGAACACAAAACCACGGAGACATTTCTCAAAATATCAAAAGAGTCATATACAGGTTTTAAACCAAATGACATTGAATAAATAAAGACTTGATTTGTTTTTGAGTGAAGATATTCTGTAATTTTACATTAATTTTAATGACGCTGGTTGACTAAAATAAACTGGTTATGCTAGGTAAGAAACTTGGTTTGGACACCAGCATACAAGATTCAAAGATTAAGATGATTCATCGAGCTAATCTCTTCTCATTATCACGTTCTACCTCTGTATGTAACAGATAAAGTTGGTCGGAGCCAAGCGGTTTCACCTGAGTGAGATACTCGCCGCCTCGCATGTCTGCGTTAGCCGGCGAGGACAAATGGCAGTCAAGCTTTCATATCTCAAAGGCCAGATACAAGCGATCTTCGTCCGATCTCGCACGAAGCAGTGAAGCTGCGCTTTGACAGAAGATGAAAACAGAAGGACAGAGGAAACTGTGACGGTGGGCGAAAAGCAGGAATCTCAGAGGTTCTGTGTGACACAAAGAGCAACAGAGAGAAAACAAGAGCTGATGCTAAATCTATTCATTTTGAAACGCTGAAGGCAACGACAGCAATTCTGCTCCAGACAAGATGATAAATTGGGTGGGGAGGGGGGGGGGTATATTGCGTATGTTTTCTTATGAGAGCATGAAAAATGTTCTATTAGAACATTCTAACAATGTTTACTGAGATCCTTTTGTAACGTGCTTTAAAAAGTATTTTTCTACAGAATTTTAAGCATAACTAAAAAAACGAAGCACAGAAAATCAAAATGCTGATGATGCTGATATTGAGATCCCTGAAAATCAATTTAGTAATTTGTTAGAATCAACTCAACACACATTATATGCATCGTACTCCACTATGTTTAGTCATCAAGTTTCATTTTTCAAACATTTTTTTCTCTTGCACAAGCTAATATATCTAATATACACAAGCCAGAGACCTAAATGGGGGCCACCCACAAACTCCTCTAGTTGAACAATACACAGCTGACTAGAAACAAATTTCATAGAAGAATATCAATGTCCGCTTGTAAATGAGCTAGTTTCTATTTTTATTCAACTTCAAAGATCTGTGGCACTAACTCCTTCAAACCCATCTCTGTTCATGCCGATTCCTTTTTTCTAGACTTTATTGTGGCGCTAACCAGTCGTAACTTGTCGCCCAAGCTCTGGACCACCCAGATTAGCCGTCTAAACAAGAGCTTTAGATGTTTTAATTGTCTCCATCTTCTGGGCGTGCCACTGACTTCAAACTACACAAAACATAGGAGCAGTAACCTCATGCACATCGCGTTGTGCTTCACGAATTATACCAAGCGCATATTTGCCACAGTTAAAACCAGCCATCAAACCAAAACCTCATATTGAAAATAGACAAACCCGACCTTTACAATGACATTTTTCAAGATAAAATTACTACTGTGTTGTTTTTGGCTAAAACGGGGCTGATTCAACACTGACACTACAGTTATATAAAAAACATGGATATTAATGCGTAAACAGAACTAATTACGTGTATTTACATGTCTATTTACAAAGCTAAAATAAAAACAGTTTGAGAAGCTCAACTGTTAAACCACTGACTAGCAATGCCAATAAAACGCCCCAAAAAACATATCCCCTAAATAAAAATTTCCCCTGATTAAAGTGTGTGCCAAATGCATAAATGTACATGTAAACATCTTTAAGGTAGAAAACAGGTTGTATACAGTAACATCCAGAGGTACATTTCAAGATAAAAGGACATCATAAATTTTAAGACGCTGCAATAAAAGACTCATCGTGGCCCCTGATAGTCTGTAATTTACAATGACAATACCAGGGACTGTCACGAAGCGCAGAGAGGAGAGATCACAGCCTTGTTTTTTCCGCTTTTAATGATTCATCTTTGACAATCGCAAGCGTTCATCATCTTAGCATATCCAAACAAACCGCTTCCCCTCGAAATGTTCAAATGATCCATTAAAGCGAGCTCGTTTGAGAGTAACAACTATTCGCGCGGCAAAACGCGGGATGCCAAAATAGAAACACGAGAGGGTGCGAACCCCCCGCCCCCGCCCCCCCTGTAATATGCAAAGTTTCACCCCGAGGTATTAATCTGTTTCCATTGTAGCTAAGCGCAGATGCTATCAAGCTCCATTTGTCATTGACAGCGAGGGTAATGACCCTGAACTCGCGTGAGCAGCTCCTGGGCAGCAGAGACACAAGGTGGTAAGTAACTCAATATATTTTCCCAGAGCAGCATTAACGGCTACAAATTTGCTAGGCAAATTGAGTGTGATGAGCACATCTTACGCCGCTCTGGCTCGTGGTTGTACTAACTTAATCTCTTGGAGACCATTTATCTCTCGAAATGAATTATGGGCGAGGAGAGCGTGTGGTAGCGTCGCTTGTTTCATCAATCCTGAAATACATCTTGACCTAGCGCTCAACTTGATTGTGTTGCATTAAATGCATGGCTGTACCTTGTATGAACGCGCTTGGTGTTAGGAACGATGTTTGAAGACACCCTTCAACTAATAACAGTGTCATAAAAGAGCTAGAAATCCACCAAAAGATCCAACATCTTATGAAAGACATGAGGACATACTAAATAAACACCATTGTGTCCACAACAAGACTCAACTCACAGTAGAATTGTCAAAATACATCAAGGTTTCCTTAAAAAAGCCCTGAGATCATTTTGAAAGCCACGAAAACGAAGATGAAGACACAATGTGGTTCTCTGGTTGATTTTTAACCTCTGGCGATAAGTGAAGTGGCTGGCTATGCTTGTTGGCAGACTTAAAAGGAAGAAAGCCCAGATAATCTATCCCTGGTCAAGTGCCCGTGGCCCTGGCGCAGCTTTCCAGATTTCATGCCGTTAGCTACTGCTCATTTTCTGTAGCCGTGCTCACTCATTAGCTATGTTACGGAAACAAATCTGTACTACTTTTTTGCAGTACAAAAATATTATTATGATATATAAATACTTGATGCACCGATACTATAGTTCTCCACCGATACCGATAGCCTATTATTCAGAGTGATATCTGCCGATACCGATATTCTGAAGATTAAATTAATATTTCTAAACTTTCTGAATGTTATTAATTAATTTAATGACTATTAATATTGAACATCAAATTGGTGATGTTTCTTAACTTTTTCTATATTCAGAGCACAAACGCATTGTATTTTCCTGTCCTCTTTTGATTGACAGGATATATCGGCCCTGATCATCTGCTGTTTTTAAACAATCGGCCGATAGCCGTTAGTGTGAGAAATGGCTTCTATCGGCCGATACCGATTACTGGACGATATAACGGTGCATCTTACAATTGAGATATTTCTGTCATTTTTTTGCATTATGAAATCTTTTTGCATTGTAATGGGGGTATGCATCTTAAAAATGGCCCTAAAACATCAACATAATGATGACAGATTTTCTGATGTCAACTATTTGCTGTTGAACTTCACATTTCTGGTTCATCACTTAACTGAAACGTTACTCATGATCCCAAAAACCTTTGATCAGAAGGAGCATGCTTAAATTTTACATTAGTTTTGTAAACAAACATAAATATTTCTACATTTTTATTTCTTTTAACGCCAAGCTAAAGATAAATAAAAAAATAGAAACGCATGACTTGGACTGAATAATGAAGAAAAGTCACCAATATAATATAATAATATAATGCTGTTTAAAAAGGACATTCTGGTTAAATCTTAAAGTGATAGTTCACCCAAAAATGAAAATTCAGGTTTGAAATGACATGAAGATGAATAAATGATGACATAATTTTCATTTTTAGGTAAACTATCCCTTTAGAAGCTTGTTGATAAAATTCCAAGAGTACATTTGACACATTCTAGGCAAAGCGTGACTACTTGCAAAAACTTGTAATTTAGGCTAAATTCAATCTGGATTTCCCAAAAGTCACTTTTATAGTTTACTGTTATTCTAAAGTTTTGATGAGTTCATTGCTTTTAAATGTAGAAAAAAAAGAATGACTAAGTAATCCTAAACTTTTTTTATACTTAGCCTAATATAGCTTACAGATGTTGAAAGTTTCTCATTTGCACCAGTCACCGTACATAATCGAGCATGGTTAAATTCATAAATGTTTGTCAGCAATGCCATATTGTTCAACCAGCCTTAAAATCCTCCTCGACAGTTCTAAATCCCCCAAGCTTGCACCATTACCAGAGGACAACGTTAGCCTTCACTTCAAGGTGTCACTTTATAAACTATCTTAGGGCTGTGCTTGCTAATACAGCACGTAATGCACTGTTAGCTTCGTGAAAACTGACTAGCGCGCTAGCAGCTAGCCTCCTGCTGGGTGCTTAGAATAGGGTGACTGAACCTTAGGGTTTCCCAGCATGGGACTGGAGACACAATATAGACAACTTCTTCAGATGAAGTTTAAAACGAGTAAGAAAAACTTGAGCTGCTCTTAAGTTGTGACGTTTTAACATTCTCAATTAATGCTTTCAATAACAAACCCCCTTCTCCCTAGTCGAAGCCCGCAAGGGAGCTTTTCTCGTCGGCTTGTAGCTGAATTCACCTGCTATGCCACAGTAGTCAAAGGCCGGAGGTGCATTGTTAACCCAGCAGGACAGGACGGACAAAATGGACTGGAAGGGAATAAAAGCAGCTTTTGAACAATGCTTGAGGTGGGTGGGGGTGTAAAGTTGGGCGGAGCCAAACAAATTAGGGTGTGCTATTTGTTCAGAGATGTCCCCATTGGTTAAATAAGACAGTGGGGATCTTTAACTAGTCTCCCGACTGTCTGCTGGGAGTTTTACAACAGTCGGGAGTGCACAGGAGGGTGGGTGGAATGAAGAATTGAAAAGAAAGGAGAAATTATAGCCTTCCGGCCTTCCACCTTTTATACCTGTGTTACTACCTATAATCCTACAGGGCCAGTCTGTCTAACCACTTGACAGACCAGAGATAATTTACTCAAGCTTTTAGTATGAAGAATGCTCTTGGTCTAAATGAATGAGGGTTCATCTTGGGAATACTAACTCACAGGACAACACAACATTTGGGCATAGAGAAAATCTAACTTGACTTGAAACAATACACTTAGATTTAAGGTTGAAAAGCCAACGGGGGGGGAAACGTGAATGCAACATTTTGAAACGTATATTTATACATCTGCTAAATAGATTTAAAGTGCATATTGCTATTATTATTATTTTTTATTATAATGTATGAAAAGCTGCTTTGCAACAATGAAAACTGTAAAAAGTGCAATAAATATAATTTTATTGAATTGCATACAAGCTATTTTAGTAAAGCTTTATTTTACCAGTCTTTTAAAACATTGTGGTTTGTTTGATCTCTGGGATTTGAACCCATGACTTTGGCATCGCTACTACCATGCTTTACAGATTAAACAAACAAAAAAAACATTGCAACATTAAAAGTAATTCTGTTCATTTTTGTTCGTTTTTTTAGTTTCTCATTATTTTTCCACTTTCACCGTTGCTGCACCTTTAAGAAACGGTTCATTTGCATGTAAAATGAGCAACAGGCTTAAGTGCGGTTTTTACTTCTGCGTCGGACCTACGCCGTAGCCTATGCAGAGACGCTTACCCTACGCCGTAGCCTGACGCGCACCTCTCCAAAAATGTAACAGCGCTGTGATTGGTCTGCTTGAACCCCTTCCCTTCAGGTCAAAAAACTCTGCGATAGCGTCGGGTTTACTCATACGCATTTCCGAATGAATTATCTAAATAAATTATGTGTTTTTCTGTATTTAACAACTCAAGTTGCAAAAGTGACTGTTTACTTGCCGCTATCACTGCTAAAAACAGCGTACACAACAAATCGCTTCTTCTTCGGCTCTTGTCTTGGTTACACAAGCAACATGCCTGTGGTCACTGACGCCTAGTGACCCAGACAACGGCGCACAAGTATAAACGAAAACCGGCGCATTGCCTACGGCGTAGGTCTGACGCAGAAGTAAAAATCCTCCTTTAGTGCTTTGTTCGTCTTGGCTCACAAACCAGCGGTGAGTTTGCTTTTGGGTCCAATATAGATTTTAGTGGCCCCATCATTCAACAACAGCCTCTTTGCATGCTTGTTACATCATAACAAAATCCCAGCACGATCCACGCTGACATGTTCAGCACAAATAATGTTTCACTCTTAGATAGTTTACGCAAAAAGGAAAATTCTTTCATCATTTACTCACCCTCACATCATTCAAAGTCTGTATTGGTTTCTTTCGTTCCTCTGCAGAACACAAAAGAAGAAATTTGGTAGCCAAACAACATTGGACCCCATTGACTACCATTGTATGAACACAAAACCACTGAGACATTTCTCAATATATCTTCTTTTGTGTTTAACAGAAAAAAGAGTCATAAACAGGTTTTGAAAGACATAAGGGTGTATTTGATGACAGAATTTTATTTTCTAACGAACTATCCCTTTAAGTGTCTTATCACCCAATGAGAACAGAGAGTTTGAAAACAATGAGAAGTTTCAATAAATGCTCTTTAGAGCATTAGAAGTAGTTTGGAATGTTCCAGTACGTTTTCACAGTACCTCACGCTCTTTTACCTCAAAAGACAGAAGAAATGGGATTTCTCATAATATGATCCCTTTCAACTGTACCACACTTTCTATTGCACGCACTTGACAACTTACATTTACATTACATCACAGCATTTCATTTTCAGCCAATTTTTTTTCTAAATTAAATTCATGCACTGCATCTATTAACCATTAAGACCTTCAATAATATAGTTTCGGTAGCATTGATATCACCTTGCGGTGAGGTAACTGCAGTAAAAATACGTGACGTCTCGGATGTTGGTTTAACATGATGAGGTTAGATGGAGGCATAGATAATCGGTCGAGGAACTGACATGCAGGGTGGAGACGACACGTTATATGCACCTGGATCACATGGCAAAATGCCCAATAAAGGGAGGTAGCACAGAGCCATCTGAGGACACAAAACACACATTTCCACCTAACCACGAACCCTCATAGGTAAATTCGTTACCTTTATCGGTCTTCTGCCCGTTGGCTTGTGAAGTCACCAGACTTTAAAACTTTTTTTCGCGTCTCGCTTTCTCGCTCTCTCTGGCGCCTTAATACCCTATGAAATGCAGAGGGAGAAAAGTGGGCGGAAATAAGAAGATAAGGAAACCATTTCACCAGATGGAAATGTCTAACATCAGTGGCACATTTCATTAAAAAAGTAAAACTCAATTTGACGAGATTAGATGAGTCACAGATTCCAATCATTAGATTCAAATACTTTTCGTTATCTTTCCGCCGGAGTAAAAAGAAGCACAGTCCAACACCTCCCGGGGCATCAGGGTCGGCACGGTGCGACCAGCTGTGTTTTTCGCCCTGAAAGGATGAGCAAGGCCTGACAAATCAAACATCTGCCCTGAACCTGGCACTGTCCGGACCAGCTCTATATTACATTGTGTGGAGAAGTGGTTTCGGCACAAGAGGATGACTCTGTGGTGTAATAGACGCTCACGAAATCGCTAGCAGCTGTGCCTCTATTCAGCACTCCATTTCTCTTTTTTTTAACGCACAGCTGCGCAGATAAAGGGTTAGACAAATATTGCACAATGAACGACAAACACAGAGCCTCCACCGGCTCCCATTCAGGCGGTGCAAAGTGAGGTCGACTGTACGACGTGTGAACACTCGACGCTTGTCCGGTTTCAATGGTCCCCCTTCCATATTTAATTGCCATTATCGCCAGCTCGATCCCCCCGCAACCCCACCCGGTTCTCCGTTCACCCAGCGCAGCCCAAAACCCCTGAAAAGCGGTGACAGTACTCCTTTGTTCACCCCAGACCACTCCTCTCCCTCAGCGCCCACCCCATCCACCCTCCGTTCGGTTGACAGGCAAGCCTCGACATGCTCAGCTGAAGAGAGATGAAAACCGAGAGAGGGAGATAGACGGTGTGAAAAGTGAGAGAGCAAGCAGAGGGAGGGTCTGGTTTTCCAAGTCCTGCGATTCCAACACTGTTCTGTCAACTCAGCAATACCAAAGGGGGCTTCAAAAGGGGGCTTCAAAAGGGGGCAAGAAAACAGAGCTCGCGCTCCTAAAGATACGCAACGGTTTACAAGCCCCCCCAAAATCCTTTATAACATGAAAGGAGATATTGAGCCGTTGGTATTCCTGTATATCAAAAGTGGGGACAGTAAACCCAAATGCATTGTAAACTGCTTTGGATAAAAGCGTCTACCAAATACATAAATCCAAGACTAAATTGCAATGACAACTAGAAACCTCACGTACATCCTAAATGTTCCTGTACTGTATATACTGTACATGCATATTAACATAACAAATTCACATATTTAAGGCATATATATATATTCAAATAAAAGTGTCGGTGTGCGTGGATAAACTCGTCTGTCTTTGTTTTGCCTTCAGAACCATTACCAGATCACATAAAATGCTAATTTCCCTGGTTTTAATTTAAATGGTCATTTTATGGTCTGTTTTATTTTAATGGTCATGTTTATAGAAGCCCTTTAACTTGGCAAAGATGCAAGCAGATTTTGGTGTAGAAAAAAAACAGTTTTTTTAAAGGGATACGCAGAAGAATAGAGAGAATCAAGTGTAAGATTTCGGCTTTTAATCAAGTTAACATTATTGCAAATGTGATTTAATATAGGAAACATCAAGTTAAATGGCGTAAAAGCTAAAAAAAGATGTTTAGTCTAGAAACATACTTTATATGTAAATGCAGAAATGTTCACGTTTGGCATTGTTTTCTTATGTTATTTTGTATCAAACGTTAGTACTCCAGAGTTAACTTCACATGTCTGTCAATAAATTAGTCATTTTTTAAGGTAGCTATAAACACAGCAAATGTTGAAACGTGTGTGGTAATATATTCAGAGATTTGAAATCAAACCTGCATAGCATACTTTGAGTTCCCATAAATGTGTATATTTTTAAGGTGGAGTGTGGGGGGTTTGCTTGTATCTACATATACCTCAAGCATTAGTTGAGCATTTGAGTTAGTCCCTAAGCCATTTCACAACACAAACGAGTGGAGAGAGGAGCTGTTAGGACTGAAGATGAACACTCCTGATGTAGTTGTGCTGACACTGTAATCCACAGGAAATCCCTGGATAAATCCCGAGCAGAATAATTCAAGTTTGTATTTAACATTACAGGGAAATAAAAAACCCATTTAATATAGATTTTAAAATGTGATTTTTGTTAGAATTGAAATTTCACATGATTTACAGGTAGGCGTATTTATTTGTGAATGTTATATTTTCAAATGTACATTTTTATATTTAATTACTCCTTTAGATTTTATTACTTACTTTTAGCCAGATAACACCATGAAATTCGCTGCACAAGTCAGGAATATGTAATTATATACTCATACTGTATTTGTACCCAGTTTTTTTACTTTTTCATTTAATTAGATACAGTGTAATCCCTGCATATATTTAATATTAAATAAAGCATATTATTTTAAGTATTAATATTTATTATAATAATTTAATAACCAGTTAAAAAATATATTGTTTTAATACAATAATAATAATTAATGTTTTTATAGCAACACAGTTATAGTGTAATATTTTTGTTTTATTATTAGTATTGTCTTCAGCAGCTTACAATAACCAGTTATAATAATTTAATAATTAAAAAAATATTGTTTTAATACAATAATAATAATTAATGTTTTTATAGCAACACAGTTATAGTGTAATATTTTTGTTTTATTATTAGTATTGTCTTCAGCAGTTTACAGCTGAGAAGCACATTTTTGTTTATGTGGTTTTCATTTAAAAAAAATATAATTTCAATATAAATTGCATAAGAAATAAATAACCACCCCAAAAAAGACAAATGGCTCTGTTCTCTTGACTACTGATCTCAGTTCACATTTTAAAGCCTTAGGGCAGGAAGCTCGAGATGACGTTCATCTTTTGGTTCACAATAAAAATAATGTGTGTCACTTCCTGGTAGACCCACATAAAAATGAATGAAAGCAATGCAAGTTCTCATCATTCAGAGGAATGTATCAAAAGAGGTTCACCCTGAGTAGAAGGTAAATTCTGTGGTTAATGTTCAAATATGTTTCTAGAGAAGTCTAATTTGATACCTGAAACCCAAGGGCCTGTGTTCATAAGAAAACTAAAGCTATGCTAATTCCAATGCTAACAAAAGCAATGCCATAAGTCACGGGGGAGCTGACTAGACAATGGGCACATGCCAAATTTACTCCAGCACAAATGTTCTTTAAAGGGACTGTTTAAGTGAAATTAGGAGGTGACCAGGGCAGGACCACAGGGAGTTTAGATGTATTTGTAAACAGACCCTCTTGAGATTACAAGTCCCAGTACTCTCATTGACAACACAGGGCGGCTTCAACAATATTGCTCAACTAATTGAGTGGTCCTTTGGGACCTACAGGTTCATTGTCCACCATAACTCAATTAAACATCAATCAAACTGACATCTACCACCCAAAGAACATGACAAACAAATCACATCCAATCAATCTGGTTTTGGCACATCTTGAAGAACATCTCCTTTATTTGGAGGCAAGAATCCTGAAATGAACTTAAAGCTTGAATTGAGTTTGAACCTTTAAACTACACCAATCTCCTTCTTTAACAAAAACACGAGGAACCCTCGCTGTCAGATTTTCATTCTGGAAGAGTTGCAAAACGTAGCACAAAAAGTTGACGCTAATGGCTTGCTAGTTTAAGCTTGCTTTCTGCAAGCTTCGGGTAAATGCTTTGGATACGAGAGCCACTAATGCTTGGATGCACTTCTTGTAATAAGCACAATATGGAAGGTCTTTGAAGTTTACAGCTCCCAGGTCTTTAGCTCTCTTCGTGCACACATGAATAGGGTTCAAAGACAGATTAAATGAATCAACGGCAAATTTGAAGTTGGACTGGTCCCTAGAATTTCCCTGAATGGTTCACACAACAACCCTGCACTGACAGCAAGGTCTCAAATCGAAATTAGACGGAGCCGAACAATAAAATGATGTACTATATCTTTCACGGATTACGGAATAATAAGGGCTTTCTAGCGCTGCTCTGCTTTGATAGAGCTACACAGGCGGGCGAATGCTGAATTCGTAAAAACTGTGCCTCCGACGGCTTTCATCTTGGATTGAGGCTCTGACAATTCCTGTTAATTCCTTCTTCCTTTTTCCACCATCCAGTAACTGGAACAAACGCGCCCGCTGACCCCACCACAATGTCATTGTCAAGCGGGATACATTTTTTTTAATGGCTTGGATTGGAAGAGGTTCGAAAAATCAACTTCTGAATAAACCCACAGATGCAACTGCAAATTAATTCCACCCCTGTCGGAAAACGCAGACGGGTTTCACAGGGAACCCTCAGCACTCACTACTAAGACCCCTGTAAATCCACCTTGCCTGAAACTGAGCCAGCAGGAATCCACAACTCTAGTTTTGCCCTTCTTTTCACGGTCCGTCTCAGCAATTTTATGGATAGTCTAGTAACAGTTATTTGCTTTCAGCTGTCAGAGGGGATACTGCTTGCGACCACCTTCTTGGGATCCGAACCGCAAATCTTTAACAGCTCTCAGTTATTTGTTCACTTGGTTATCGATTGCAGAGTGGCTGGTCTTTGTCCGGACCTAGGAGAAAGTGATGTGAAATTATCGGTGTACGAGGGCCCCCGTGGAATGAGGAAAGTCACAAAAAAAAGACCCAGGACCCATGGTTTTTCTTGGTGCTGGGAGGAAAACATAACAGCTGCAACTGCTATACAATGAAATACTGAATAGATACAGAATTATTTTGAAGGTTGTACTGTAGGAAGCTCCGCATGGGAATGGTAGTGTGCACAAACTAGAGGCCAAATCGGCAATTCCAAGGGTATATACAGTATGTACCAAAGAAGGTTCTTGGGGAAAATTTAGTATGACAATAAAATACTGTGTGTACTGTGTGCACGTTTTATAAATTTTGTGTTTCTTATCCCAGTTTTGTCTTCAATAATATTAGTGATCAATATGCTAAATGAGGCTATGGGGGTGCATCATATAACAAGGAGTAGAAAACACGGATCTACATGACTAGCTTTATGATAATAGCAGACATATATTGTTCTTGTAGCTCAAGTCAAAGAACATTGCATTAGCAATTCAAAGGTCATAGGCTAAGCTAGCACATTTCCCTCACAGCTAATTAAAAACTTAACATATGTACACTAGCATACAAATAACAAAAAAAGAAGCATGCAGCTATTTTTTAGCAACGACAACTAAAAAGCACATTAAAAGCTAATCAGCTCCTCTTTTTTATAAGTCATCTACCATGTGGGGGATTGCAAATGAAAACTACAACTGAGAAGGCAAAGTGCTCATTAGCATAGCGACGAGAATTCTTAGCGCACGAGGACAAAAGTCAAAAGTGTTCAACAAGCTCTCCGTATGTACCGGAATGACATTTCTGCGGATTCGCTCCCAAAACGCAGTATGAAATAAGAGCAAGCAGCTGTCTCTCACTGCGTCCAGATGGCGCGCCGCACAACGTATGTAAATTGCCTCATTAACCCTACAACACTTAACTACTGGGCTGCGCTGATGGTTCGGCCTACACAGGCGTTTTATTAAGAACATTAATAGCATCAGGCAGCAATCACCACTGCCTGAGGTGATTTGTGCTGGCATTATCAAACACTGTAATAATTATACATGACAACCTCCTGATTAATGCATTCATGAGTATTACAGCGTCGCTTTATGCCTGGTTGCGTCTTTCTTTTTTTAGGTCGTGAACTTGAAACTGGTTTTGAGAAATAATTTTAAATTGTGGGGAATTAAAATGACAAGGTGGTCTTGCCGCTTCCCTTTACATCTTGCATGGATTCCGTAACGCCCCAAAATAACGCATGATGGTCGCAAAAGTAAAAATGCCACAAAAATGACGCATACCACCATTACATGGCGTTAGTCTTCGAAGTGTGTGTGTGCATCCGCGTATTCATGTGTGTAGCACCAAGAGAACAGTGCCGCAACTGGAGCAAAAAGAGGGACGGCGCGGGTCAAAGGTCAAGCCCCCTAGGGCCACTGCCTAAACAAGCCTCCGCTCCCTCCTGCTCTGAAAGGTCCAGACGATCCCCGTGGCTTCAGCTCACAACATGGGTCTTTTTGTCCCTTCCTTTCTCTCCTTCCCTCAATATCTTTGGCCTCCTTTTCTCCTTTGGAGAGGCGCAGTAATCCATAATCGCTCAAACGAGCGGGAGCTCAATTATGCCCCTGTTTCTCCATTTTCTCTTGACACGTAAAGATCTAAAAACAATTAACCTCCGCCCGGCGATGCTTTTTCACATGAAGAGCGAGTGTAATAAGTCAAGAACCCTACGTTTAAAATCCACCCCATAAATATTATTACATATTTTCTTTTACTGTTGGGATGGTTTAAGCTCGGCTGACATCGTGAACTGTTATTTTTATACATAATAAATGAAAGCTCACTAAATTAATTCATGTGCCACGTACAAAATTTTTTCTTAAACAAAAAAATGGGAGGGATCTGGTGTGTAGGTGTGGTCTTGCTTTCTATTTGATTTACAGCCGTGCAACTAAACTTTCAACCTCTCGTGGTGTGAGACTGAGGCCATTTGACTCTGTCAGGGAGGTTCAGTTTTAAATTTCAGCAAACTGTGCTCACCATAATCATACACACACCCCGGTCTCACACAGGGCCATAACCACCATAAACATTCAGAGGGAGACCAAGATTTAAAGTTGTGTGTTCCGAATCAATGATTTTTCCTTAAACTTTTTTTTGCTGTCCCTCTCCCTCCCCAAATCTTGAATACTTGGTTGCACCCAAGATGTATGTATTTTTTACTATTTATGATGAAAAAAGTACACATATTTTTTAAAACGTTCAAAATCTAAATCAGGAATAAAGTATGATTGTTCGATACACCCTCTGCAGCTCAAAATCATTCATTTAATAGGGAGTCAATGGTTGTGACACAGGGGAGAACACACGTCCGTGGCCTCTCGTCCAAGTGTGGAAAAGCCGCACGGTTATCTACGTGAGGCCGCCTGACCGCGGTTCCTCTTCACAGCCCTTTAGCTTTCAATAAACACTCTTCTTCTGTCAGAGAATCTCAGTGGCCTCCTATTCACGCAGGTAGAATGACAAAAAAACGTGCGAGAGGAGAAAAAACAGCTTGTTGCTTCTATTGAACCTTTTATTACTCTTCTTCAAAGGCAGAGGAGGACAGCTAGAAAAGGTCTGCGTCTGCTTAGTCCTATTGTGCTCCTAATATGTCGGCTTTTAGAACACACAGGCAGACCACATCCAAAATGTAACATGTCGAGTGAATCACAAGGGTGACTAGCTACAGGATCTGAGACAAAATGGCGATTTTTGGACAAATGAATTTTTAGGAGAAAATATAATTATAGAAACATTTTGGAAACAGCCAGATGTACAAATCTGGTTCTGGAAAATGCTATTGGTATATATAAGAGTGATGTTCAGAAATCTGGGTGTGGTGTAGCAGTAAATTTGTAAAAAGCTTTAAAAACATTTTTTCAACCAACTCAACAATATCGAACAATTTTGCTTGTACAATGTTTTCTAAAATTATCACAAAAAAAGCTTTCCAATATGTATACTTTTTTATCATTTGTGTACATTTTTTATAAAAATGAAAAAGGAAGATAATTCATGACAGACTCGTCCGTCAGGTTTGAAAAAATATTCAGTCACTATTATAAAAATATGAGCTGTTAAAATAAGGCTGTGTCATTTGTCTGCATATGAAAAATAATCATCATATTGAACCCATCCATCATTATTCTTCAACATAACAATGGTTTCTTAACAGTATTACACATACACTTCAGTTCCTGCTGTATGTGCAAGTATATGCTTACTTCGTGCAATTTCACATACTTTAAAGTCCTAATCTCAAACACAGACAAAGCACTTAAACAGCTGCACTTGTGTACATCAGCCTAATCCACAGATAAAGGCACAACCAAGACTGACAAAAAACGCTATCTGAATCCTCTATAATAAGCCAACATTGCAAAACAGACCTAGCAATTTTGAAAGGAAATGCTAAAACTGCATGTTAGAATAAAGACTTGCGTTTTTACACGCACACACAACCACACACACACAAGGAGACATTGTTGTTCATGCTTCTCCTTGCATGCGTGCAAGAGCTCTTTATCCATGCTTCATACATTTCTTAAGAATCGGCCCTTTGCACAGTGCGCGCCGGCCCCCATCATGGCGTGCTGGCCCCTTGATTGTAAAGGGCAGTAGATGCAAGAGAAAAAAACAAAAAACAGGAAGAGGCAAAGTGTGGATAAAACGGGCGAAAACAACTGGCAGGCGTCCAGACTCATGGGGAATGCGTTGATCATTATGTCTAGCCTTCAGGTGTCTAAGCCCAGCCGGCTGTGTTTTGGGGGGAGGTGTGGTTACCAAAGAAGACAAAGACACACTCGTTCGCCGGCATCAAGAAAGCAAGGGAAGAAGGGCGGGCGAGAAAGAGGTAGAGAGAGGGAAAAATGAGAAAAAGCTATACAATTTTGATTAGGCGATCATCCACTGAAGTGACTTTCTGTGTTCTGATGCTTTTTTTCCAAGCATCGCCCCAGAGTACAGGACAGACAGATTTTTACAGGTCCTAATTAAACACATCTGAAGGCTCTGAAACATCAAACAGTACTGCATGAAAGTCTCAAAGCACTGCTTTCTTAATAAGCATCTTGTTTTGGACTCTAAGATTATTTTTTGATCATTCTCAATGAGCAAAACCATCAAATATGTCAGATTAATATTAACTGGAATTATACTTTCTATGTATGAGCTGGTTCATGCAATTCTGCACATGCTTTAAGAAAAAGACAAGTACACTACACATCTGTTTGACGCAGGTTACGTGCTGTCACAACTTTGTTACGTGCCAAATTACATGGATTTCGTTGCAGATGACTACATCCTTTACAAACTGCATTTTAAACGTTGTTGTTTTTTAATTAATATTAATAGCATATTACTTCTCGTGCACGTGGCCGTGCTGAATGAATAAGTCAATAGTTCGTGCTACACTGTAAAGGGTTGATACAATGTTTCATAACAGGTAGGCTATTATTAGTCTTATGCAAAAATTAAAAGCAAGAATGAGACATTATCAAATCAAGTGAACATTAAAGAAAAAAGCATGCATAAGAACGCATATTTAATATGAGATTTAAAACAGTCCTGAATGTTTTTTACATTTAAAAGCATATACAGAAATGTTATCAATTACAGATACTTCCAAAAAGCTCAAAACAAGTTTGTCATATTCGGAACACTATGGTAAACATCCAACGCGTCACGCAACGTGTTTTTTCGTAGAAAAGATCAACTAATATCGATACTAACCATTCATACTGCTCGAGCCCCGGGTTCCTCTTGTGCTCGCGGGGAAACTCCGACCGGGTTACGCGAAAAACTGCCGCAGCTCCTGAGCGCGCGACGCCACCTTTGCGTTCAACTTCTGATCATTTTGCGCCTCAAAAGCGGTGGGAAGAGACCGGAGGGGCGAAATGACGTCAACGCCCGGGCGGCGTTCCTATTGGTTCCTCGTGTGCGTTGATAACGCTCGGCTTTGTTCAATTGGATTAAAGGGCGCAGACGGACACGCCCCTCTTCGGTGCACCAGAATGTGTGAGGAAAAGAGTTTTTTTCTGAGGAAAAAATGAAGAATGCTTTTTGGTGACTGATGTCAAAGCTGCTTCACTACTCCCGGAAAACACATTACACCATGTAGGAGTCAGAAGAGGTAGCTTCATTTATTATTACTTAATCGTTTCTATAAATAGCCTAATATTAAACATGCATTTAGTATTGTTGAGAGTTCGATAGGGTGAGCTCTTCGTGGTAGGCTATTTGTTGCATTAAGCAACTAAATTGTTAAAAAATCGTTTTAAAGTTGCAATGGAACAGTCAGTTATTACTAGTTTTTAAGATGGGATATTTTTAAACATGAGCCTGATATTAGTTTAAACTTTTAACCCTCTAATGCATTAATAATGAAATTAAAAGGAATATATATATAATATTATACATATATATATTTGATTTATAATGTTTATGTGTATACGTATATATATATATATATATATATATATATTACTGTATATATTATCAAATCAAGATTGTATATAATCAGATTGTATATATAGGCCTATAACACACATATAAACAGTATATATATAAAACACACATATATAAACACATAGTTATTCCCACTTTATAAGATAATGCATTTTGAAAGAATTATTTATATGTAGCATACATTGCAATAAATAGGAGTGGTAAATATTTCTTATTTACTTTGAAAAACTTACTAGGTCACATCCCCAAAAACAAGGACAATTGCGTCTTTGACAAAAAGCTTTAAATGGCTTTCAAAATTATCTCTCCATTGTAGAGGACACCATGCACCAAAACAACAGCCTATAACATCTTCCTTTACTGGCGGGCTGCGTATTTACTATTGTTATTATGTCCTTAAAGTGAACATCTTGAGATCTTAAGGTGACTATTTGCACATCTAACACCTGGAAGCCATTCTCATTCAAAACGCCAATGTAACCTTGCCTCACCGAGTTATTTTAATTGTATAAATGTACCACATGACAACCTGACATTACACAAGTATTCATGCGGATGCTTCCAAAAACCATCCTGGTTGCTGTTACACCCCATTCTTCACAAAACAGGGGCGGAAATCATCGGCGCCCTACCATAAAATCTGATCTTTTGTTGCCATTGTATTACAATCGGATCGGCTCACGCCTTGATTTCAAGATGCAGAATTGTGCTCAGATGAGAGAAGAATTTTCCACTCATGGAGTGGCTTGGAAAACCAAAGACCCAAGTCATGCGGGGAACTATAGAGCGTGTGTAATGCTTGTGAACTTCCTCCCCGCATGAATGCAGCATGAAATCAATAATCTGCGAAGCTTCCACTCGTGAGTTATTCACTTGACTGCTGCCATGATCTACCACGTGGGTTATTCAGTTGTTTTCTGATGTTTTGTGACACCCCCCCACACGATCTCCTCTGGGTTTCCTCATTCGAATGACCCACCACCTTCGTGCTTTGATAATTCCGCGAGAGGGGAAAAAAATCGTGTGATGACACGGTCTCCTCTTTCATTACGTGTGACGGGCAAAAAAGCAAACCCAGCAGCTGATGAGTGCACATTGGCTTTGACAGGCATTCGAAGCGAGCCGCACCTGCTACTGGCAAGAGCGTTCGTCGCTTTTTTGTTTTTCACTCTCAGAATTACGTGTTTGTCATGATGGTTGGTTTGCTCCGGGTTGCTTTGGCGTGTGGTGTAGAAAGCATTCCTGCTGTGGAGACATTTACCAGAATTTTAACCTGGTTTGCATTGCCTCAGCATATGACAAATAATTGGACAGATCACAGAAAGATTGTAAGATCATGCACGATCAAAGTCAGACTGAAACCTTTGGTAAAGCGAAACACGTTTATTGTTTGCAAAAAGATAATGTATGTTAAGTAGTGCACCAAATATCACAGTGGAAGGATTCAAATTTTCAATGCCTGTTATGAAGAATGAATCATATCTTTAGTAGCACTTTCTTCAAGCTCAATTCAAAATGGCTGCCAGAGGACAATGAACATTTTTCAGACATCTAGTCAGCTAATGGGTTTATAAAAAAATGTCATACCATTAGTCTCAGATCGGCGACACAGTCTTACTCAAAATGGCCGTAATTTTGTTTTGAATGAGGACTTGTCAGTTATGTGTCACAATATCCTGCTGCAGGTGTGTGTGTTTATTTGAAGAGTGGAACAACAAACCAACATAAAGTATTGAAAAAAACAAATGATCAGTATAAAAACATGTTCGTCTCATCACAAATAAGCAAAATCTTATCTTTGTTCCAGTGCTAAATTTAGACTAACATTTTGCAATGCTTAGCATACGTACATTGTAGAGATCAAAAAAGGATTCAGAGAACCGTTAATGCATGATGATTTTGGTCTAATTTTAGCTCTGATGCAAGGATGTAAAACAGCATTGCCCACGTAGGCTTTAAAAAATAATTCCTTTAGACTTCGTTTTAAAGCGATATAATCATTTTCCACTTTGGCCGATTACCACGTTTAAAGAAATTAATTCTGCACATACTTATGAATATTCATGATTAATCAGTTCAAAGGTGGGGGGGGTGTAGTATCTGTAGTCGCAACACATAAAAGTATGAATTACATTATCTTAAGCTGCAGTACTGGAGATTCTGTACAGTATGTACCTCCCCTTTGAGAAATGCCTATAAATTATATATTTATAGTTCTTTCCATGGAAACAAAGTGTTTGGGGATTAAAAATATTGATTTGATTCATATTTGTATGTAAAGTGATATTTTGAAGAAAGTTGGTTACCGAACAGCACTGGACCACATTCATTTCAATTGTATGGAGACAAAACCAATGCAAGTGAATGGGGTCCAGTTAACAATTTTTCAAAATATCTTCTTTTGTGTTCTGTGGAAGAAACTCAGTCATACAGGTTTGAAATGACAAGAGGGTGAGTAAATGATGACAGAATTTTTATTTTTGGGTGAACTATTACTTTATTAGTTTTTATTTATATACTATATATTTATATATTTCAGATTTTGACTACATATGTGAAAGTTAAAATTATGCATGGTAGAACTACATTTGATCAATAACTGCGAATACAAATGAGAATGCATAGTATCAGACATCACTTCGGTCAAGACAAAAATCTAAATCATAAGGGTTTGAGTACGCTTTCAGAAACGTTTCCCATATCTCCTGTTTGGCTCAGAATTGGTTGCGGTTAAAAAAATGATACTCTTTCCACACAACTGTATTTGGCCAAATCCGGTCCTGACTTCCTGAATCTACTCCAAGGAGGTTTACCACACCATAGGCTTTTCCCTCCATCTTGTGAAGACCTCGCTGTTGCCACCATGGTACCACGGATGGGCTATTTAACGTCTGCCTCGGGTGCCTCACGACACTGCAGCCACAGGTTTCATCCAAAACATACACGCATACACACACGAACCCCGTAGGGATTTGTGTGGCATCTGCCCCATACTCCATGCCAAAACAGGGAAAGCAAACCCCCACCGCTCAGAGCGACAGCATGCCAGTCGCCCGCAACTGAGGACCCTGGCAGGTTTAACAGTTCAGCTGAGAGATGTTGATAATAACCACTCGGGTCTGCCTGTGGACACCTTCATAGAATACGGTTTCTGTATAAAAAGGGGCCAGGGCCTTAAAATCTGCCTGCCGAATTAACTCGATATGCTTTGAGAAGCGAGCATTATCTGTTAGGAAGAAGACCTAACCTTGTTACGTTGCACTTGCCGTATGAGATGTCTGTGGAGTTAATGGAGGTTATTAGATTTGACCCCTTGGTTTGGGTCTCTGGCAGCGACTGTAATTTTTTCTATGGGACTGATGGATGACGAAAAGGAGCGAAGGGTTTCGGTTGCCATTTCGGTCGTTTAGGTTTTGTAAAAAAAGAATGATGATTCACACGTGGAAAACAAAAATCAGCTTTTTCTGAGGTTGGAGTGCAAGGTGTCGACAATTTCAACCTGAATGAAGAAGTCAAGACAGAGAATGAGAAACGCTGCCATGTTTCCATCAGTCTTGTGACATTTTTGTTTTCTTTTGACAGTCTTAAAAATAAAGGTGCTTAAAAGGTTCCTTTTTAGGTTCATTTTTGGTTCCACAAAGGACCATTCAGCCAAAGGTTCTTTAAAATACCAACTCTTTCTTACCTTTTTATAGTATGAAGAACCTTTTTTTGCCACACAGAGAACCTTTTGTGAAACAGAAAGGTTCTTTGGATGTAAAATGTTCTTTATTGAACCATTTAGACAAAAAAGCTTTTTCTATGGCATCGTGAAGCACCTTTATTTTCAAGAGTGCACCTCGTAAAATAGTTAAGAATTGCTATGAGGTTATATTGCAATATACCACGACAGGCCATCCAATCAGATTTTAGAGATTCCCAAACTTTGCAAAACCTATTGGGTTGCTTAACCTGTGGTGCGCGTAGACTACATATAAGGTAAAAAATTATAATTTTACTATTTATTCACCCTCACGCTATCAAAACTTGCATGTTGCTCTTTTAATACAACAAAAGCAAACGATGACCTCGCCTATCAAGAGATTCCTCAGAATATTGCAGTGAAAAATTAATTAAACCTCGGAACAACAATGACATGTGGGCTAATTATTTACTGCTTTTACGATGTTGTTCCACACAAGAAGGACACAGGGTTTTTAATGACATGGTGTAAATTTTCATTTTTGGGTGAAACACTATGGGTTGAGTTTTCACTTTTGAATCCACTGTTCCTTTAATGCTCAAATAGTTATACAGTCAGGTGTGGTCGAACCGGATAAACCCTGAAAAGCTCTTACATCAATGATAGCATACTGTAGATGTTCAAGGACTCATATGTCACACAGAGTTGTGCTTATAAGAAGCAAATTCTAGACGCTGTCGCATCTCGGTTTTTAAGCACCTTACATTATTGCAAAGCTTTAGTGGGCAGACTTTTGGCTTTAAGGAAAGTAAGAGTCTTACAAATCATCCAAACAGAATTGTGCAAGCTATGTTTTTAAGCATAAGCTGCATAAGAGTTTGGTTCCAAAATGAGATGACTCGGTTTTTAAAAAATTTCAAAAATCATGTTTTTTATTATGTTCTCGTGTTTGTATTGTGTTTTATTGTGTTAGTTTAGTTATTATGGCTTAAATCAAAACAAACCAACTGCAGTTTGATTGATATTAATTGGAATGCACAAAAAATATTACTCTCAAAGGGACCGCAGTAATCCAGGGAACAATGCTTGTGTTCTGCAGAGATGTTAGAGAAGATTCAGGTCAGCTTCGAGGGTCTCAGCTGTAGTAATGGGCTTCACCTGCCATCGCCACGAAGCCCTCCCGCCTGGCAAACGCACGCCCCTCACCCACCAACCCCAGCAGATTTCAACTTAACCCGCCCACTCATGCGTATCCTGCTTCGAAAAACACTGTCTGTCAGCTTCTGTAACACCCCTCTATTCTCTCTCTCTCTCTCTCTCTGTTATCATTTGAGTCTCATCATCAGATCAGCTGTTAATATCTCACATCTAAAGCCCTGGAGGTGTAAATTAAAGACAGTGATGCATCTTGGGTGACTGCATTCCAGAAAAATGGTTTCAGTAAACTGAGCGCACGTAACCAGAGTGTCCTCTCCCAATAGACTTTATGTTTGGATGCAGGTCGCACAGACTCATTACTTAACATTATTAAGTAATGGATGCAGGTCGCACAGACTCCTCATGCGTATTTTAGTGCAAATAAAAACACACATTCACATTTCAGAAATTCCAAGTTGCCGAAAGAAACAGAAACTGTTCACTCTTTTAAAAGGAATCACATTTCAGACCCATACATTTTAGTCTTTTCTTTTGGATGCAGTTCTTATTTTGCTCGGGTATAAACAGGGTATGAACTGTATTTTAAGTATTGTTACAAAATTAAACCTCATTCCTTTAGTTTCTGTGACAAATTTAGCCACTTCAGGCTGTCCAAATGCAGCCTTAGCAATTGAGTTGTCCATATGCTTTACACGTTCATTTACTGCGTGATGTCAAGTCTTTGCCTAAAAAAATGATATGCAATGATCAAAGACAACAAAAACTATAGACTAAACACAATGAGGCTGTCTGGACGAATTTAATCTCCAGAGATGAGTTTGATATAAAGCAGCTTGGTAGATGTAAAGGAACTCCAGGAAAAGGAACTCTATGAGTTTATGGATAAAGAGAGATACATTATGCAGGACTGCAGCTTTTCCTGTTTTTACACCGAAAAAGCTACGCTGCCGCATTTTCATCCTGTAAGCTGCTCAATAATTCAACTGTTTGTACCTGTGAAGTGACGGGGTCTCATACGAGGCCCTAAACTAATGTATAATTAAATGGCAAAGCCACATGAAAGTGCATATGAGATCAAGTCAGGATCTCCTTATAGATTCAACCTGCCAGAGCCATAATGGCACCACCTTCAGTGTTTACAGTCTTCAGACGGTTTGATTTCGCTTTACTTTGGACAAAATTATTCTACATTGAAGGTTTTTCTCCTATAGAAAATGTTTGTTAGTGCTTATCAGTGTTTTTTTCATCCATTTATTTCTAAAGGCGAATAGAGTAGCCTTCCTTTGTTGAAGTACTTCCCATTGAAACAAGAATTTGGATGGAAAATATTGCAGAGCATTGTCATTCTGCGGAGCATTTTATTGGACACTACTTTGTGCTTGACCAAGCTTTATTTGCATAATCCAGTTAGGTATTTTTAACTTTCTAAATGCAAAGGTTTGCAATTTTTTCACAGTAGGAAACAATGATTTACAGACAAATGCTCTAATAATAATAAAAACATTTGCAATGGCGAATCACAGGGGTTTAAATGGAGTGGTGCAAGGATTACATGTTTTTGTAGGCCAACCCGGAAGTTAGCACTGCACTGGTTCCCTCGACCGAAAGCCTATGCTTTTTTACCATAGACTTTTGGAAGATCGCAAAAAAATGAGAAGGTTTATAATGTTTACACGTTTTGTCTAACAAGATAATCTTTACAAATTAACACAACATTTTGAAGCCTAAATACAATCGGCAGAAGTAAAAAGCTAACATGAGGCTATAAACAGACTACACTACGGTCGCTCGATATCAACGTCACCACCACCAAGCCTCCGACAACTTTTTCAAACTTTATTAAAAATGTGTTCCCTAATTACTCCGTGAATTAATTCCCATCCACGTTTTTAGAGATTTCTGTCTATGTTGCATTATTTCTGATATTTATATGCGCGATGTCGTCTTACGTCCCCGCCAAAGGATATTTGCCTTTAGCAACTTGTTAGGAACCAACGTTTTTAAGACACAATAAAGCTTAAAAAAATCACGAGCGGGTTATAAGTTATAGATTACAACGTGAAAATATTTTGAGGTTTTGTAAACCACAGACCTTATTTCAGGCGATTTACTAAAAACCCATTCAAAAAACGCATCGACTTTGGTGGGATGCAACTGGAAGTGCTAAAATGCTAACTCGCTTCCAGGGTTTGCATACAAAAAGAGGTACTCTATTAGTCTATACGCTGAAAATCATTTTTGCACTATTTTATTTCTTATTCAACATTATTCAACTTTTGTTTCATTTAGAAACAGACTTTTGGATGTGCATACTCGTTTTTGTTATATTTTGGGGCATTTTTATTCCTGTGTTTTTATAGGATAGATGTGCAATCTTGTAATGAAAACTATCCAAAACAAAATGTGTATGAAAATATGTAATAATCTCAAAAATCAACAGCTTTTAATCAGGCCGAAAATTAAAACTCAAATGTCAACGTGTTGAGCTATATTGGTATTAGGTCACAATAACCAATCTTCTCCGTCTGGATTTAAAATCAGCCCTAGCACAACATGTTCCTGTATTTCAATGTGTGAAAACAAGCACGACAGGTGCAGGTTAGCTAGCATTACATAGATCTTTACATCTCCCCAACCCTGAGTTTTAATATCTCTGCCTTGCAGGCAGTCACAGGGATTAAAGCTCTGAGCTGACTGTGAAGACTGTAGTGTCAGTGCTTCTTTTCTGTTTTCTCCCTCTAAGAACTAGTATGCGAGTCTACACATTACGCTGGGGTCTGGGAGAGACAGATAAGAACCTCAAAGCAGATCTATACGTCTGAGAGCGAGCAGCCAACTCGGATGATGCAAACTTCACGGATCCTATGGATTCGGATTTTCACAAGCAGTGTGAATTAACATGATGTTGATGGTTAACATGGAGAGGTTGATAAATGGCATTGCATTACTCTGGTTAAATCTTTTTTCCAGCCAGATGCCTGTTTTGCATCAGATGGTTGTAAAAGAAATGGCTCATTTAACATATTCATTCCACAAAAATTGAATCGACCAGCATTCCGACTGCAAAAACACTTAATTTCAGTCAATTGGTAATAAACAGCGTGAGTTTTAATTGATTTCACCGCAAGCTGAGCGCAGTTCAAAATAGCGTTCATACGGATCGTGTTTCTCTCAACAATCGTTTTGCAATTACTTATTTGTTTCCATGTGATTCAGGTTTTCGCTGTCATTTCCTTCACCATCCATCCCCCCCGCGCGGCAAAAGTTCTTGATCGGAACGATGACAGTCGACGAAACGTGAAAATGTGACAGTCGTGACTTCCTGTCATGATGTCATAATGTCTGGCAGGATTAGCTTTCGTGGAAACGTGGAGTGTGTTGAGGCGTGCCTCGGTGAAGGAGAGAGACAGGAAGGATTAAGGTGGAGGACTTACAGTATGTCATATGCAAGTCTTTGAAATCCATCCACTTTATCCATAAATACTCACCTTTTCCATATGGCATAAATGCAGCATTCAACATATAGAACTGACTTTTTTGACCAGGCGGATGTTAGTATTTACACAGACATACACATACAGTCACTGTGAAAAGTGATGTCCACCTTTGGTTCTTTTTATTCAAATGCATAATGAAATATATTATTAAAGATGTATTTAAAACTTTGTTTACATGTTCTAAACTGCAGCTCAGCTTTAAAAATAATTTAAGGAGGCTTAGAAAAGAAATTTGTTAATAAAATTTGTTTTTGTATGACTACACTAATATTACTACACCAGAGGATCAACAAATATTAATATCCAATAAAAATGTTTATTTTATGTAAGGTTTTCTGCACATTTTTTATATATTTTATTAAACCCAAATTTCCTAATATGCTGTAGTTTCTTTGTCAAATGTCCAATAAATATCTTAAAGTTCAGTTTTTGCTTATTTTGTTTCGTAAACTTCATATTTTGTTGGCTTAATCGAACCTGAGGGCACATTAAAAGCAAATATTGTACAAATATACCCCCTGGACATCACTTTTGGCCACTACTGAATATATAAAGGTGGTTAGATGATTTTTCTGTTGAAAGCAAATTACCTGTTAAATTTTGCAACTTGTTCGGTGTGACCAAAATTAAAAATGTTAGGGAGGATTTTTTGAACAACCGCTTAAACACGTTTTAAAGACGTTTTAAACAACCCCCTTTTAACCAACATTAATTACATCAATTATGCAGTTTCATTATCAAAGATACAAATTTTCTTTTGCTTCCAAAAATCTACTTGACTCAAAACTCTAAGGCAGCATGTGGAGTTTGAATAGGCATGACGCTTCTGTACAACACCTGCAGCTATAATGGCTCACAAAAGCGTCATTTGGACTATAAGCAGTATTTAAGTAATTCCTAAAAATGAATAAAGCTGTCGATTTGAAAGAATACAAGTTCATGCACTTTTAATGGCCCGACCATCAAAGCCTCGGGTTTCATGAATTTTCATGGCGTCTCCACCATTAGGTGAATAAATTAAGTGGTAGATCAAAAATAAAAACAGAAAAAACTCATCTCCCTCATATAATTAATTATACAGTACGAGTCGCATAATGATGGAACCCATTTACTTCAAATCCACATCAATATTGAAGAAAGATAGCTTATTCCGACCAATCGAGCGGCAGGGTCCTGTGACAGGAAATGACAACATACCCTGGATTCATTCTGTGCTGGATTTGGGGTTTGGTTAAGGAGGGGTCGTGGGGGTCTCTGGCAGCGCACATAAGCAAACACACACACATAGTTTCTCTGAATAATGGAAGCACTGTGTCGTGGCCTCGAGTTTGCTAACCAGGGTTGGGTCTTTAACAGGGAGGGGCTCTGGAATCCTACATTTAGAATATATGAAAGTAAACAACAAAAATAGATTATGTGGTCTTGAGGAAGCGATGCAGAAATATAGTAAAGAAAGAAGGAGGGAGAACTAAAAGGGAGGTCAAGAAATTCTGAAGAATTAAAATGTTTTATGGATTTACTTCAGATCAGCTAGAACTGTTCTGCTCATTGAGAATGACAAATATCCTATAATGATAAATATAAGAGTTACTTATATTTTCGAATCGATGCACATTGGTGAATACAGTGTTCAAGCTGTGCTAAAACACATAATATACTAACAGTTTTGACAGTCTCATTTTACATACCCCCCCATAGATGATATTACTGTCAGCTATAATCTATCTTTACAAAAAGGATAGAACTTAATAAATTTGCAAAGCAAACTATAGCACAAGCGTGCATACTTTATTGCTTAAGTATAATCAATATTTTTGACACCTACTGAGGTATATACAGCACTTTCATGAATAGAGGAATTTAGATTCTGGTGAGGAAAGCATCTGGGCTTCTTGTTTTGCATCCTATCTCAGACTAATCAAGATAGTGAATCATCGTTTACAGTAAAGTGGAAGTTACTCATCCTTCCAAACATGCTTACTCAGAAACTTATGACAAACAGATGCATGCTTAGCCCGACAACAAAAAACATACTGTGGAATAGTATTTGTACTGTAAATCATTGAATGAGTGTTTCTGGGTAAATGGAGGTGTTGGTTTACACCCTGTCTACACCGGACACGATGTGGCGTAATGCAACGCGACAAAAGAAAATAAAAGCAATTATAATCTAGACCTTTCATTCCATTGGCTTCCATTCATGCGCATACGAATGCATCAGACCAGAAATGCAAGCCCGTCCGAAGATATTTCGCTGCGTGGCAAAGTTCACTTGACCTGCAAATTCCAGTTTATTCCACGCCAATAGAAGATCAAAACGTCACAACGTGACCTCTTGGTACAGAAATTTAAAAGATGGAGGAATCGCTCCCGCCCATTTTTGAAGCACCATCCGAACAAATTGTCAAATTTGGGTGTTTCTAGCACATTTAATTGTAAGTTTGAAGTTTTTTTTAAAAGAAGTGACATCATACAATAGGTTACGTACTGCGATAAATAACGTTTGCCCCTCTATCGCCATCTCTGTTTAAAACATGAAATTGCAGATTACTTTATGTACTTATTTCTGCGTACATAAATTAAATTTCACTTATAATTTTACATAATTAAATTTACTTTTACTCACATTTCCTCAAACCTGAGAGTTCAACTTTAAAATGATTAATATGTTTAATGTTGTGAATCAAGGTAAGGTAAAAAGACAGTTTTGAACACTGTTTTATATGTACTTGCATTCATTTTGTTTATTTTTAACATTACAGATTGTAGCTGTACATGTGCTCGCTGCTTCTTGTATTGTGTGGTGGCGTCGTCGGTTTCGTAGTCATATTTCAGCTTTCTCTAACCTTACTGTGCAGATTTACAATCTTACTTCTTAAAAGTTGCACAAATACCCTAAGAACTTAATTATCGTAACTGTTTTGCTAATCCACTTAATTCACTCACCAAGCACTCAATTAGCATTAGCTCTACTATATGTTTCCATAGAGAAATCCATAAAAACATAAACTTTTTTTCACCCAAAAATTCAACTCCTCATCACAGTTTCTTAGACACCACCATCACTGAAACCCTCCAAGCCCACAAACACACATGATTAGCTTTCTACGTCTACATCTGTTTATGTTGCTACATCCTAGCATGTCATGCGTAAGCCCACCTAGCAAAGCTTAGATGCTGGCAGCGAGTTCTACCCAGTACGATGCTATCAGTACTGGCAGCTGTGCTGTGCTAGCCGTCGCCATACAAAACACGGAGGCTGGGGGGAGGTACAGCACGCAGAGAGGATGTGGAAGTGGTTAGAAACCGTTGAAACCGTGGTTGGAGTAAGAGTCATGCGGCCACTGCTGGGAAACAGTCGTTAACTGGGTGTAAAAGTCACTACTTGGTTCTTAACAAAACAGAGATGAAACTTTGAGGCGCAGATCTTGTTTAAGCCAGCTGGTTATTGTGGATGGTTTCAGTGAGCGGGGACATTGAGGCAGACAGGAGGCTTGTTTCGAAAATGTGATAACTACCAAGAAAGTGTCGTTGAAAGTTGCCATTTGAAGTGTCGCAGATGGATGGATGGATGGATGGATTGGTAGATAGATAGATAGATAGATAGATAGATAGATAGATAGATAGATAGATAGATAGATAGATAGATAGATAGATAGATAGATAGATAGATAGATAGATAGATGAACTTCAGGAGCAATTTTCAACAATAATTTAGCACCTCCACCGTCCTCTTGCTTGAGGGTTATTTATATCTATATGAGGTGCAAGCTTGTCTAAGGCGTTGGATAAGCTCATTTAAAGACCATCACAGGCTCATGACAAAAGTAGGATGAGTACGCAAAGGAGACGATTAAAACTAGAACCTTAAGAGCGCATTTCTCTAAACCTGATCTCAACAGGGAGCTATCAGAGAACGCTTAATCCAAAACTCGGATTGATCCACAACTCCTTCAGAGGTTTTGATTTCGTGGGCGGCCGTTTATCTCTGACAAGTCGGAGGAATCATACTGTATAATTAGACCTACGTCCCTTCATATTCGAAACGACCTCAGGCCTCTAGTTTTAAGCTTAAGATATTAAGAGTAATTGGCCTTCTGATGTATATTAATCCCAGATTGAAGAAAAACAGCTTCGATCTTTCTGACATTTCTTTGATTGACTGATAAGAATTTGTCTCTTTAATTCCAATTTTTTTTATAGAAACAAAATGTAGATGTACAGTACAAGGGGTATGATTTTATCAGTACTTTGCTGACCTTTAGAGGAGTGCATTTGGAAAAAATTCTGTTTTATGTGATTACATTTTGAAATTTGACCGTTGCTCAGCTCCCATTGCATCATGTGATAAAGAAGTGTCCATCCGATGCACTCACAAATCTCGGCGAAAGCAGTAGATCATCTGTAGATCATTTCTTGCCTACTGTTTTGTACATATTGAGATTTCGGACATAATGCTCATACTCCTTTGCGCCTACTATATAGTATGGAAGTGGGCGATTTCGGACGCACGGACTGTCCCTATTGTCTCTAAGTCTCTATTGGTTGGCTGAAAACTCATGTTATTTGTTGAGCCACTGTAGTTGTGTATGACCAGCACAATCTCAAAGGAATTTGTAACTATTTTACGAGGTGACTAATTCACATAAATTCACATGATCTTATTTGTACATTTTAGTGCGATTTTCTTTCACGTCAGTGACGGTTAGGCTTAGGGGCGGAGTTAGGGGTGGGACTTCTGTATTGTTTTTTTCTAATAATCGTATGTTTTTGTATTATTCACATCATACAAATTCATATGAAATAAATTAGCCACCTCACAAGATAGATCAGACTGGTATGACTGGTCAGAATGCTCAAACAAAATAAAGATGTTTTTGGAAAAGCAACAGCATCTATATTTTTGGTAGAAAGTAACCAAATTACTTTTTTGTAGTTATACTCTACTCTAGTCGCCTTCGCATTTTGTAATTAACAAAGCAAAAATGTAACTCTTTAGCTTAACGACGTCAAACAATAAATGCACTGAAAAAGGCACGCTAATTGGCTCCTTATGTAACTTGTTGCATTTTAAGCATGTCAAAATTACAGCCCGTAATTATTCAGGAAATAATGAAGCATTAATGATACAAAGCTGAAACTGTCTTCTTGAATATAGCTTTATTTACTGTGGAACCAGCATTATCTTTCTCTGGGGTAGAAGATGTCACATGAATGGAGGGAGGCAGGCTTGACTCGGCTGTACACTCAACCCCCTCTCTCTCCTGAGGGTGAACAATGCATCAACAGTCGTGCATGGCCTACATGCTCACTGAAGCTCACTGCTGTGTGGATCCTACCTTGTATCTCTTTAGATGTCCTCATGTATACAGTATATTTCCTTTGCTTTGGAATTTCATAGCTTTTGTAACAAGGCAGTTCCCCGGAAATTTGAGAGTTATTAGAGTGTTCCTGAGAGAAAACAGTGTTTATAAATTAGTCACACTCCTTCTTTAGTCATAGAGAGGTTTATGTGGGACACATACACAAATACGTTGGTTAGCACCATAGTGCCTACCAAAATACTGTATTTTGAAAGATTATAGACACCGTTAAATGTGTTGAGGCTCTTTTTTTATGTAACTATGATATTTTTAATGTAAACTGAAGTCAACGTGATATTGTTTGTAAGGAAATGCATTGGTTTGAATCAAAAAACATTATTCTCTTGCTGGTAGGATTAAAACACAGTTTGAGAGTGATTCATATTTGCTCTTTAGATAACTTTGCCGTAATTCGCTGTCTGGGAGGTGTGACATGTCACATTGCATCTTCTCACAGCTGTCCTTGCCTTGAGAGGGAGATGTGTTTTAACCTCAGGTCTGAGTAAAAATTTGCCTGCGGCTGAATTTCGTTTCACACCTTACTCCTCACACAACTTAAAAACTCACCTGCTTTAGCCACGGGTGTTGTTAGCCTAGCATAAAATAGTGCTCGCGCTGAACTTCGCTAGCATGTTTTATATTTTACAAATGCGTTAATTATGCGTAAGTTTACTCTAGCTGTTTTTTGAGTCGCAAGGGAAGTTCATTTTGAATTCAGGGTGCAATAGGAGACTAAGAATAGGCCTACGTGGAAACTGAAACAATATTACCTTTTAACTGTCTAACCCGTTTGAGAGTGTACAACTGTCAGATTATTTCGGTTCCCAAAAAGGTGAAAACTGTTTGTCTTTTATAGGTATAAACATTTTCATCATGGGACTACAGTGTTGCATAATGCTGTTTAAAGGGGTCATTTGGCACGAACACGTGTTTTTCTGTGTCTTTGGTGTGTTATAAGTTGCCCATGCATGTATTAGACACTTAAAATTGCAAAAATTAAAGTGTCGGAACAAAAGATGCATTCTATCTAAAAGCGAATGCTCACCCAGAACTGCCTGAAACAGATTTTCCCCACAAATCTACCTCAGTTCGTGGTATGATTTGACTAAGACCGCCCAAATGTATACGCAAGTAAGGTGGGCATACCTGTCAGTACAATTGCTTTGGAACCTGATGTTCCAAATATGGTAAGAGGCGTTACATTTCCATCACACGCTTGCAGTATTCAACCAATCACTTTTAACTGGCCAATCATAGCACACCTCGCTTTTCAGAGCGATGAGCTTTGTTAAAAATCTGTGCGTTTCAGAGAGACGGGGCAAAGAGGAGATACAAACATGCACGGTATGTGGAAAATACAGCGTTTTTGAACCTTAAATCGTGTATACACATTGCATTACATCTAAAACAAACGATAATATTCGTTTTAGCGTGTCATATGACTGTTTTAAGTTTATTATTGCATAATGCATACAATTTTACTACCTAAAGTGACAGTTCACCCAGAAAAGACAATTATGTCATCATTTACTCACCCTCTTTTCATTTCAAATCTGTATGATTTTCTTCCGCAGAACACAAAAGAAGATATTTTGAAGAATGTTGTTAACCAAACAACGGCGGTATCCATTCACTTCTGTTGTATGGACCCAAAACCAGTGCAAGTCAAAAGTACCAACAATCCAAATATCTTCTCTTGTGTCCTCTTTCTGTGTTCAGACAGGTTTGAAATGATGACAATTTTTGGGTGAATTATCCCTTAAAAATGTTCAGTGTTTTTTTTTTTATTAAACTTGCTGATATTGATGTATAGTATTGCTGAATCTGTAAAAAACTATCCAGTGTATATTTTTAAAGGCATTTAAGTTTTATTATTTACAGATTCCTATCCCACAATATTTTAATATATTTTGTTTTTTTATCTCTTACTGGCAAAATTCCAGAAAAAAAAGAAAAGATGGTTTCTGTGAATGTAATCTGTGTATCAAAATAAACCTACATAACAATAAATATTTTACAAAAATAAGATGGACTTAATAAATCCAAAATGGTCATGACGAGTCATTGCTATAATTATGTAAAAACAAATAATTTCAGCTGGCTGAAATTTTTTGTAATTGTTTGTAATAGTTTTAATGTATCGACCGGAACATGGGCACTGCCAATAATTGTGATGGACTTTGATTATTTTAATGATGAGAAACAACTGATTTATTTATTTATATTACATTAATTAAAAAAACTGTATTGTAGTGCAGTGTTTAAAATGATTTATGCCAAAATCACAATATGCTGTTTTTATTTAAGTAAAGTATTTGAAACCTGAAACCAATTAGTTAACATTTCATATCAGATATTTTGGATACTTCACTATTTTGCACACAATAAGATTTAACTGTCACAGAACAACCAGGCTCAGTCACCACACTGACACCATGTGACCCACCAGACTTCTGATCAACATCACCTGACTTCCTTGGGTACAACATTTCCCTCCAAGGAATTACAATGGACGAGAGGAAGGTAGCAGCAGTCAGCAACTGGCTGGTTCCCACATCTATCAAAGATTTCTGGGGTTTGCACATTTCTATCGCCGCTTCAGCATCACAGACCTACTCCGGAACAAGCCCAAATCCCTATCCTTGTCTCCCTTGGCCAAGGAAGCCTTCGAAGAACTCAAGAAATGGTTTTCCACAGCACCACTCCTTCGCCACCCTGATCCTGCCAAACCATTTACCGTCAAAGTAGATGCATCTTCATCAGGTATCAGAGCGGTGCTATCTCAGCAGCAGAGATCCGGCTGTACTCCATCCGTGTGCCTTCTATTCACACAAACTCACCTCGGTGGAGCACAACTACAACATCGGTGATCGTGAGCTCCTAGCCATTAAGCTAGCGTTGGAAGAATGGAGACATTGGTTGGAGGGCGCTCAATACCCCTTTATCATCTGCGTGCACAGATCACAAACATTTGCAGTACCTCCGGGAGTCAAAGAGACTGAACCCTAGACTTGCTTGGTGGGCGACGTTTTTTCACACGATTAAACTTTAAGATCTCTTACCGGCCAGGATCCAAGAATTCCTGAGCTGATGCTCTATCACGCAAGTATACGCTTCCGGAGGAAACCTCAGACCCAGAATCTATTCTCCCTGAAAGTATCTTCATCTGTCCCATCACCTGGAAGGAAGACAACACCATTACCTCCGCCAATGTCCCCAACGTTCGTCCGCCAGGGTGTCCACCCAATCGCACGTACGTACCACTTCTATTACGTAATCTCATGATTCAGTCTGTTCAGCTCTTTGGGCACTGGCCACCCAGGGGTCAATGACACTCTCTCTCGCTCGTGAGACAACGCTTCTGGAGGTCAGGCATGGCAAGACGATTTGTGTTAAGCTTCATCGTCTGTGCGATGTCAAAAACCCGGAAGGAAAGCTGGAACCTCTACAAGTACCACGACGACCCTAGTCACACCTTGGGGTAGACGTCATCACAGATCTTCTACCAAGCTCACACCTTTCCAATGCGTACTCTGCTACCAGCCACCCCTGTTTCCTTGGTCGGGGGACCCTTCGGAAGTTCCTGCGGTTAATCATTGGTTCCAGGAGAGCGAGAGAGTCTGGGACGAAGCACACCAACACCTCCAGAGAGCCATTCGCCGCCAGAAAATCTACGCGGATGCATGGCGGAAGGAGACCCCGCAATTCCACCCCGGGCAGAAAGTATGGCTCTCCACAAAGGACATTCGGTTGAGACTTCCCTCCTGAAAGTTAAGTCCCAGATTCATTGGTCCCTTTCCCATAATTATCATAATTCCCATAACTCCCATCTAATTACCGCATTCACCCAACCTTTCACGTCTCTGTTAAAACCATATCACTCACCACAATCTGATCTCCCCAGGGCCTGGTACGACAGACACACCTCCTCCATCACTGGACATTGAGGATGGCACCATGTACTCTGTCCGGGAGATTCTGGACTCCCGTCGCCGTGGCAACTGCCTGGAGTACTTGATCGACTGGGAGGGATATGGCCCTGAGGAACAATCATGGGTTCCTCGCGAGGACCAACCTGATGTCCACATACCATCTCAACCATCCCAGTCGACCCGCACCCAGAGGCCGGCCACCACGACGGAGGGGTTTATGGCCCTCAGGAGCGAGCCGTGGAGAGCAGGGTTCTGTCACGGAACAACCAGGCTCAGTCACCACACCGACACCACGTGACCCATCCCCAGACTTCTGATCACCATCACCTGACACTCATTTACCCTCATCACGATCTGCATATAGTCCAGCACATTCCCTCACTCACTGTCTGATCTCGTTTCAACGTACAGACTCCCATCAGCTCCAGATTTAAGGACTTTCCTGAACCTTCATCTGTCTACTCTACGATATCCAGTTTTTGTCCAGTCTTCCATGATCATCTCCAAACCCCTTTACACCGGATTACCCACTGCCAACAAGAGCATCTGCAATCTCCTGTTTCCAAGGACAGTAATACCTTTACTCATCTATCTTGCTCAGACTCTGATATCTACTATTGATATTTGTTCACCTTTATCACTGTGTGTGTGAATAAAGCTCACTAACCATTCTGTCTGATGAGTCATTCCATTACATTAACATAGTCTTTATACAGTATATCAATAGCCTATATAATCCATATTGGTAGTGGAGACCGTACCAGCTTCATACATTTTGCATTCTTAGTACAAATAGTCCATTTGATATATCTGTGCCATCTCCAACATAACACGAACAATTCAAGGCAGTGTAAAATGGACAGTGAATGGCAGACGTATAATCGGAGCGATCGGATGATGTGACTATGGATATAGTCTCTCGGCTGCCAAAAAGAGAACAGAATTTCCTCTGTGCTGCAGCTCAATATTTGGCTCAAACAGCAAAGAACACTGTTGTCCTTACACAGTGCTAAGCGCGTATGTGGGACCTGAGAAACATGTCTTTAGCTAATCATTTTGCAAGTATGTGTTGTATATTTATTTCCTGTACATATAAACTTATTTATTAAATACTGTAGTTATACAATTTGGTATGATATTGGTAGGGTTTTCCCGCCTACTACAGTGAAACTACATTTTGGAGTTTGATGTGTAATCTTATTTGCGGCGAATATTTGCACGGCTTCACAGCTCTTCACTTAAAGGGCTACTCATGCTTTTTCTCTTTAGAAAATGTATTATTCCTTACCAAAGGAATCTTTTTAAGTCATGTTTAACATGCACGGCTGCCTCATATGGGCTGCCATGTTGAACATTCTGAATAACAGCACACCTTCTGAACCCCTTTTGCTCTTCCAGCTCCCCTCAGATGTTCTGCACAAATCTCGCCCAGGGTCGCTGCCTCTCACGGCTGCCTGCTTTCATGTGTTCACTCCAGGGCTCCCGGGCCAACAGACCCACTCGTCCTGAAACTCACTTCCTGTTGTGTGGCCCCTTGGCGCTATGGTCTCATACCACACATTATGGCGAGGGTTAGTCAAAAGGAGGTATGGGGTTTATTTTGTTTTTAATGAACAGATTTAGACAAGAACATTGTAACACAATGTGTATGATTTGATTGATTATGAATGCATTTCAAGCATGAAAAAAATATTTACATGAAATACAGAATAGTGTCTAAACGTGTGAGATAACATTGAAAATGTGTAATAAAAGTAAACCTTGAAATGAGAATGTGAAGAACTTAACTTTTATGTTATGGTGATATAATTTGCAATAACATGGTTGTTTAATTTGTGTAATGTTAGGCTAAATGCAAAGTAGTTTTTATTTTTCAGACAAATCGATGATGGCCAGTGAATTCACAATAATTCTATTTAATAAATGTACACTAGGGTTAGGTATGCGATACACAAGAGCCTCACATATAAGATCTGGGTTCCTCACATGGTGGTCTTTCCTACCTCATGTCTTGTATGATTTTCTATATATAGGCCTACAGGTCGAATTATACATATGCATTTTTACATGTTTACCACAGAAATGTATGGAATGTATTTATAGCCTTTATGGAAAAGCTTCTGGATTCGAGCCCAGTACCCCACATGCTCGTAATTTTTTACATGTGAGAATAAGGCCGTTTCACTCAGCGGGACTTAAAAAAAAAGATCCTTTCCAACGTTAAAAGGTCTTCAAATGGACGTTTGGGGGAACGGTTCCTCAGGAAAGATCTTTTTTCTTATTCTTAGAAACAAAACTGCCATAGTCTTCAGGGTAAACAACATTTACTTTTATTTTTATGTGTTTTGAGGAGAGACATTGTTGAGTCACAGTCCTTTGTGACACACACAGCATCCAAAGCTGCACGCTGAGGATCTGATGGGTCTAAACAAGATGTGATGAAAACAACAAGTTCAAGTTAGTACTAGCAACACTTCTGCTGTAAAGTCATAACTAGATATTTTCCCATGTAAAAGCCATCAATATGATGCTTGGTGTAGTGGTTGGTTGCCAGAATGTTGCAGTGAGGTTGCTATGATGTTCTGGCCAGTTGCTGCATGGTTGCTTACTAGCCTTAAAAAGTTTCCTTTTTTTGGTCGCCAGGTATAACTTGGATGCTTCCTTTAATACAAATCTATGGGATTTTGTGCGTAAATATTTATTCAAAACAGAAATAACACCACATTACTATTTAACAAACTGCATGTTTTCATTTATGACCAAAGCATGAGTTGTTAAATGGGTCAAAGTTAAATACTTAAGGTTGTTGTTTATGTACTGCAGTTGGTTGCTTAAGTATTCTGGCTGGTTGCTAGGGTGTTGTTAGTGTTTTCTAGGTGGTTGTTAGGGTGTTGCCGTTTGTCATGACATTGCTGCTTAGTTATTGTGTTCTGGATGGTTACTGGGTGTTGTTAGTGTGATGGTGGTTGTCATGACATTGCAGTTGCTTAAATAAATTTGTTGGTTGCTAGGGTGTTGCTAGTGTGTTCTGGGTGGTTGTTAGGGTGTTGGCGGTTGTTGACATTGCTGTCAGTTGCAAGATTTTTTGGGTGCTTGCTATATCGTAGTTATTGTGTTCTGGGTGGTTACTAGGGTGTTGTTAGTGTGATGCAGTGGCGTAGCCACGAGGGGGCCTAAGGGAACCTAGGATTTTGATTGCTTAAAATAAAAACTAAGGAGTTTTTGTTACTCTGATTGATTGACCAATCAGTGTTGCCCGCTGTTTAATTATGTCACGTGTTGTGCGTAGCCTATACGCTGTAATGTTTTGAGCCAAGAGTCTATTAATTTGTACGTGGTGACAATGGCGGGTAGACGAAGTTAAATTTGACAGTTTTTCAATACATTGCGAAAACATGAGCAAGAAGAAAATGTGTCATCAGTATCCAAGTCAGAGTCTACACAGGAGGAGACAGCAAGTGAAGCGACACTGAGGCACAGCCTATGTGTTGGGTTTAGCTTTGATGGGACAGTAATGTCGGGTAACAAGGGTGGTGAGCACTTGACCATGAAACGTACATTTCCATTTTAGTCAGGTGAGCTAACTTAATGAGGATGCCATGTGAACATTATGGCGGAACAACGCGTCTTCTTGAAACTTCTGCGCAGGAAAAAAGACGACGGTTTCTTTGGACAACTGCCCCGCGGATGACTTCCCAAACATGAGTAACGTCAGTTAAATATAATGATTACACTGCCTATGACTTCTTGTAGTGTCGAAAGACTTTTCTCAACAGTAGTAAGAATCAAATAAGCTCTGAGGTCATCCTGACATTGCGGTTGATGAACCTATTTTGAACGTGAATTGCTTGACTCTCTGGACCATGATGACATCATCGACATTTGTAATAATCGCCCTCGAAGACTCCGCCTTTTCATGTAAAAGGTAAGCCCATGGTTTGAATTTTAGCCGCCGAGCTACTGTATGTTTTAAGCTTTGTTTTCTGTGAAATGTGCTGTAGTCTGTAATATAGGTGGATTATTTTAGTAATAGCTAGAAACTTAATGAAATGTCTATACATATATACATAACGGCCCCGTCATTTACAGACAGGCCCCCTCAAAAATAAAATTCTGGCTACAGTAACGTTGCGCCACTGGTGTGATGGCGGTTGTCATAACATTGTGCAGTTGCTAAAGTGTACTGGGTGGTTGCATTGCCCTTGTTATTGTGGTCTGGGTGGTTGCTAGAGTGATGTTAGTGTGTTCTGGGTGGTTGTTAGGGTGTTGGGGGTTGTTAGGGTGTTGGTGGTTGTCATGACATTGCTGTCAGTTGCTACAATATTTGGGGTGATGTTGTTAGTGTGATGGCAGTTGTCATGACATTGCTGTGCAGTTGTTGAAGTCTTCTGGGTGGTTGCTGGGGAGTTTTTAGTGTGTTGTGGGTGGTTGCTAAGGTGTTTTTAACTGTGTTCTGGGTGGTTGCTAGGCCCAAGGTTAATGTGTTGGTGGTTGTCACGACATTGCGGTGCAGCTGTCAAAGTGTTCTTAGTGGTTGCTATGGTGTTATTAGTGTGTTGCTTGCTTTTAAGTATTCTGGGTTGTTGCTAGGGGATTGGTGTTGTGTTCTGGGTGGTTGCTAGGGTTTGTTGTTGGTTGTTGCCATGACATTGCTGTGCAGTTGCTTTACTGTTCTGTGTGGTTGCTATGGTGCTATAATGTGTTATGTGTGGCTGCTGGTGTTGTTATTGTGTTCTGGTTGGATGCTGCTAGTGTGTTGTGTTTGCCATGGCATTGCTGAGCTGTTGCTAAAGGGTTCTGGTTGGTTGTTGGTGTTGTTAGTGTGTTGCTGGTTGCCATGACATTGCTGTGCATTTGCTAAAGTGTTCTAGTGTAAAATCAAAATGTATAAGACTCTACTGTCATTTATATCTGTGGCACAGATGGTTTGATATGAGTTTCGTGCCTTATACTGTATTGAAGGTTAGCGATTTGTTAACATTACATTTCCGAATACAATATATGCGTATTCGTTTACATAAATAATTTTAAAAACGCTTTACGCATATTAATATTTTCTGTATATGACTTAGTCGCACATCCTAACCATTCCAAGGTTTTCTATTGGTGGAATACATGGTCCACAATTATACCCCAATACTTCATCTCATACCAATACAGAGCTTTAAAAGGGGGGGGTTCAATTTTTATCCTTTCATGAGTAACCAAGCACCAGGCCAACTTCCCGTGCCAAACGTCGGCACCAGGCTGGGCTCATCCCAGCATTGATTAAAGGTTAGCTCTGCTGCCCGAGGGGCTCTTTCAACAGACAACTTCCTGTAGTATAAGACCAGTGATTAACCAGCCAACCCCCTCATTCCCACAAGGCCTTGTGATCAGTATGTCTTGCCTCCCTCTACTTACAGTGCGGAGAGTGAGAGAGAGAGAGGTTTCGACAACTAACTCAAATACTGTATACAAGTGCAATAATGGACTCTCCATTGTTGGCTACTTCATTGTCGCATATAAGGGGTAATAGTGGTGTGACCCCAGTTGCAATAAAAGTCTCAGCATCCCTCCCATCAACAAGCCCTTTGCTACATGGAGTTGTTCTCACATTATGATGCATCCAGGCCCCTCACCCATAATTAGATGCTGTTTTCATTTGTAAGGACCTCTTTAGCATGACAATTGTTCACTGAATTAGCCATTGTCAAAACGTGGAAGGTGCAGAGCCAGAGAGATGAATTGCTAACAGATTGATGGTTAATTTTCCATCTTTTCTTTATCTGTTTCACTTCTGATTTATATATGTGAAAACATCTTAGCGATGGAATAAGTTTGTGTATATGTGCTGTTACATTTAGAAACACATATAACAGTGTACGTACTATGCACATTATATAAATAAAAAGCTACTTAAATCAATTAACAATGCATACAATTTTCATTTTTTGTGATAGCAATGATAAAGATTCAACATAAAGAATTAAAAATTAGTTCGCTTAAAAATTCCAAAATTTGTGGTGGGGTGTTTTTTTTCCACTGTTTTACTGTTGTGAAATTCTTATTTTTTTTTTCCTGTTTCTTCTTACTTCTTATAGGTTTGTTTTCTTGTTTGTGTACTGTATGTATGTAGGCAGAGAAAACATGTTCATTTAGAAACAGGTGTTTCAAAACATTTTGTTCCACTGCTCAGTTTTTCTTTTAACTCATCCGCCAAAAATAAACATGACGCAAATGTAAACTTTTCCCTCCCCTTTACCGGAAACAGCAAAAGTTTCATGAATGTTGTCAGATTTAAATGTTTTGTATCAGTTTTTTGTATTCGTTGAAAACAGGTCACACTGTCCCCCGTACACCACTCTAGGGTTAAATGCAAAAGCACTGTAAATGCTAACATTTAGGTAAACGTCACTTAAAAAAGCCACACAGGCTAACCAGCTAACTGTGGTATCAATAGTTCCTTTCCCATGAGCAGTACGGCTCTTCTAACGTGTAAATAATTTTTGGGGGCCTAGCCGAGGCCCCCCTTCAGGCTGAACAGCATTGATCTCCTTTTGCTTTCTCACGGCCACCATTCGCCCCTGTGGTGAATGAAAACGACACAGAAACCTCAGAGGCCGCCACCTGCCCAACACCTCCCTTTGTCTGGGCCGGGTGACATCATCTGACCCTGGGAACGTGGGGCCCCTTTTGTGTGACCTTCTGTTTTGACTGAGGACATCTTCATGTGAAAGGTGCCTTCAAGTGACAGAAACTGTGTCAAAAAACAGATGAATGTGTGATGTACACTGTAAACAGGTAAGGCTCATAAAAAAACCGAACAAAAAAAACAAAAAAATCTTGGAGTCGTTTTTCACGCTTCGGTGTCATTTGAGCCTTTTATTCAGAATACGGTTAAGACATCCTCTTTCCATCTGAGAAATATAGCTCGCTTACGTCCTTTGTTGTCCTTTTCAGTTGCTGAGAGGTTGATCAATTCTTTTGTGTTTTCACGTATTGACTATTGTAATGGTCTTCTTGCTGGATTATCTAAAACCTCAATTAACAAACTACAATGTGTACAAACTACGGCTGCTAGAATTCTGTCTGGAGCCATGTCTGGTGATCATGATTCTCCTGTATTGGAGTCTTCAAACTGGCTCCCTGTCATGCACCGTATTGATTTTAAAATCCTTATTTGTAACATTGAAGGCTTTGCACGACCTGGCTCCTCAGTACCTGTCTGATCTGTTATTGCCTTACATACCATGTCGAAATCTGCGTTCTTCTCAGTGTGGTCTTTTAGATGTTCCCAAGACACGGCTTTGCTCCATGGTTGATAGAGCATTCTCCTCATATGCTCCTAAGGCCTGGAACTTTCTCCCGGCTGACATCAGGGAGGCAAATTCACTAGCGACTTTAAATCTCTTCTTAAAACATTTTGTTTTAGGATTGCTTTTACTTGATTGGATTATTATTGTTTTTGTTGAGTTGTTGTACAAAATGTTGTCATTGTGTTGTTTTACCTGATGTGATGTCTGCTGTGAAGCACTTTAAGAAAGCAACTTTTAATGGCGCTATGTAAAATAAATGTATTATTATTATTGTAACTCAATTAGTGTTTATTTTGAAGGATCATGTTAGCATAGTTTCTGTGCTTGATGCACATTTTCAAAAATGATATAAACAGTGTTCAAAGAGTATATTTATGTTACAAAAAGTATTCTATTATATAAACATTTAGCATATTTACGAAATACCGATACAAGTGGTGTTTACATTTAAATGTTGCAAGAAATGTATTGATAATTTTTTAGTTTTTGCATATGTTTTATATACTGTACATTATATAGGGTGTACATCAAAAACTAGAGCAGATATGTTTGCGTTCTTGCTTTGCACACAGATGTGTGTTCGTAGGAGTATATCTGCAGGGCAGCTGCGTCTAAACTGCCCCCATTCTTACAGGATGTGACATGGCTGTCGGAACGTATGCTCATCATTCATATGCTACACAGAACGCACTTCAACACACAAACTCAACACACAGACTGCTTTAGTTATTACATGAAATGTTGAATAGTCTCTCTATAGGCTATACTATACCAACGCCATCTCAAGAGAATTTGTGACATTGTCACAAAATGTAATCTATTAATTTGTGTTCATAGACACAAATTTCCCCTTTCTTACGTGTCACGATTTCTAAATTTGACATATTTTAATATGAGGTATCTTTCTTATGTATAAATGTACATCAACGCAATCTGATGGGAATTCGTACCTATTTTGTGACTTCCTACAATCTCATTTGCATGTTTTATTAGGAATTGATTTTGCCCCGTGACGTCAGGTTTAGGGGCGGGGTTAGGGTGGGCCTTTACCGTTGCTTTGCCAGCTCGTAAAAATTTGTGCGTTTCAGCAAAATTAGCCTTTGCGGCTGTGATTTTAGGGTTTGGGATGGGGTATGGTGTTGGTAAGCTAACTCCCTAAATATGTACGACTTCCTTTTAAATCTGGTTATAATTTTATACACATGCAGTCTGTGTATTGAAAGTCGTTCTGAGCGACACGAAAAAAGTTTGTGCTGACTGAAACAAAAAAAGGGGGTAATTCGTGTCCATGGACACGAATCGATAGATTCTAAATTTCGTGCCTATATGCCACGAAATGCCTTGAGACTGGGTTGTGAATACACACATACTTTACCACACTATAAGGACAACGATTGTGATGCTTTGCTAATTATTGTCACAATAATACCAGTGTCTGCTTTGTTGATCATTTTTGATATTATTGTTAAAGATAATTGAAACAAACGTGCTAGACAACACTAGACATTTCAATACTTTTTATTTCCTTTTTCTTGCTTCTTTCCGTTTTCTTTATGTATTTGACAGCTGCTTTTTCCAATGTGACTAACAGTCCATTCAAAGTACATTTTTATCACATATATGCTTTCTTTCTTTCTTTCTTTCTTTCTTTCTTTCTTTCTTTCTTTCTTTCTTTCTTTCTTTCTTTCTTTCTTTCTTTCTTTCTTTCTTTCTTTCTTTCTTTCTTTCTTTCTTTCTTTCTTTCTTTCTTTCTTTCTTTCTTTCTTTCTTTCTTTCTTTCATAGAAGAACATATAGCGGAGGTCTTCGCTGGCAGACGTCTCATTGTGCTCAGGGTTAAATATAACCGAGCGAAACCTCTGAAGCAAATCTGATCTGAAATGCAGGCAAAGTCGAGTGTACGCAGCTGTCGGCAGAAGCATGTATTTTTTAAAGGCTGCCCCTAATGACTCGAGACAGTTGGCAATTACGTAACGCACACTTTTAAGGGCACTACGGTGCAGCGCAGCCGTCCCTGGCCCATGTAATATGTGTTGGAGGACGCTGGCCCCTAACCAACATGAGAACGACAACACGTACCCGGGGGGAAAGAAAGAAAGATGGGGTGATAGACTGACAGACAGATAGAGAGAGAGAGTTAATGTGAAATGCACAAACACACAACCACTGTAGCCTTATTCTAGAAATGACTGATTCTTGTAAACCTTTAAAAATCTGACCTTTCAAAAGGATTTTCCTTTGTGTGTTTAATGTAGTCATCTTGATTCAGTTATATTAAATAATATTTTTTACGGTAATGAAAACAGTTCATTTGAATGCTACCACAATATCTGACTTCCTCAGACAATCATTTCATTATTTATAACTGAATAAGATTTTGCTAATGTTCATAAGCATACATATGAGTGCATGTCTCCACCCAGAGTCTACATATTATTATTTTATATGGTCGCTGTCCTTCCGAAAACTTGTAGTCCAAATTCGCTGTTTTTCAGGAAATGGAAAAAACGTTGTCATTTTTTGAATAATTAAATACTCGGTTGTCAAAGTTGACAAGCACTTTTTAATACGTTTTATTGGTTAGATATTTGCAAAACCCAGTGATAAACATAAAGGGTGACTAATAATAATGATTTAAGTAAAAAATGAAAATGTTTCAGAAGGACAGCAGCGATTTCTAATAATACTACAATCCACCACACCAATAGACACATAAAAAATGTTTAGTAGCTGTTAACTATTTGTGACCCTGTCTGTGAAAACCAGGCTAAAGTCTCAAAATGGAATTATTAGATGGTGAACATCAAAGTTGGATTTTAACCTTTCGTTTCACTACGATTTCAATCTTTGACATGGCCGGCTTTGACATTAAAGGGATACTTCACCCAAAAATGAAAATTCTGTCATCATTTACTCACCTTCGAGTTGTTACAAATCTGTACAAATGTCTTTGTTCTGATGAACACAGAGAAATATATTTGGAAGAATGCTTATAACCAGACAGATTTTGCCCCCCATTGACTCCCATAGTAGGAAAAAATACAATGGTAGTCCCTTTAAAGACATTGGTATTACATACATTTTTACATGATATGTTTACAGTACATAAGGTTCTTTATGTTATGTAGGATGATTTTATGTAGAAAATGACGTTAACTGGTCACATTTTGCCCCTTCCCCAAAAAAGCCCCTTGGTCCTGCGTTAGCATGTTTGAAGAGTTTAAAGAATGTTGTTCCTATTTGCTTGCTATTTTTCAGATTTAATGTTGTGAAATTGATTCTAATGTCTAAGCATAAATGAAGTTTGTGTTAATCTAATGAAGGCCAGATGATGGTCAGTTTTCTTCCGCTGTTTTCATTTCAAACATACATGAATGTCATAATGTATCAGTGCTGTTTTCAATTGACAACCAACCAACCATCCAACAAACTGAATTAACTGGACTGCGCTCAAATGTACCGTAGCGTAATTGATGATAATTTGATTAATAAGAATGTGATGTGCTGTACATTCATAAAGAGCAATCACAACATTTAATCGGGTCATGATCAGAAATGTATTGATCTGATCTGTATCATTTTTTGTTGTGGATAGGGCTGTCACGATTATTAAATAATCGTCTCATTGCGATTGTTTGACCTCATCGCGATGGTTTCAGATCATCGCGATTATTGCACATCTCTATAGAAGACACTAGGGGGAGCTGTAGTGTATCTGCATATTGCATATTTTAGTGTATATATTGTTACTAAAGCATGGTAATACTTGTAAAATGTACCACCACAACACAATCACTTAAAAAAAAAAAAACATATACAAATTACCTGCAGTACAATTTAATCAAATTTAATTTAATTTAAGCAAATCTCAGTGTGAAAACCAGTCTACCAAAATCTCATTAACACACAAGTAAAATTTAATTGTAGCCTTGCAAGTGAGAAAAAAACAGACTAGAAGCTTTTCTATGACTGATAGTATTTTAATGGTGGCTTCAATTCACTCCTGATCAATTTACTTCATTTACAAGTATTTTGCGGTTGTATTATTGACAGGTAAAAGCCTAAACATTAAATATATGATGACCCAATTTTTTCTGATGTATTTCCAAGAAAAAAACATAGTCTTGTATTCAGAACAATATGGTCGTTTCAATCGCTGAATCAAAAATGCATGAGAATTAAATGTCAAAGCTCAAAAACAGACAATTAATCTTCATAATCGCCAAAGCCCTAAAACAGACAATTAATCGCCATAATCGCAATGATTTATTAGACAATTAATCGTCAATCAAATTTCATAATGTGACAGCCCTAGTTGTGGATATTAATTTTAATAGTATATTAATAGTATATCTAATAGTAGAGATATTCGTTGGTAGAGTATAAATATAAAACAGAACTGTTATCTATTTGAGCCTCCAAGCGAACACGGCGAGATAAAAATCATCCCATTTCATTTAGAGGCGCCATACGTTCTCCCATATCATTCCAAAGACAACATCATATTTCCTTATTTACTTCCATCACATGCCAGTGATATTTACCCAGGCATAAATAATAATCCATTTTTGAAATGTTAATGAGCCATGGGAAGAAAAGCCTCTGG